>NC_051189.1:103534120-103559818 GCF_015220075.1 Falco rusticolus | reverse complement strand
AATCCAGATGTGGGTGCTCCTCCCCCCAGACACCTGGGACACCTAAATCCAGATGTGGGTGCCCCCCCGATATCTGGGTGCCCCCCAAATCCAGATGTGGGTGCCCCCCATCCAGGTGTGCCCCCCCCAACATCTGGGCCCCTCCCATCCAGTTGCACCCCCCCTGAGATACCCGCCCCTCCCCCCCAATCCAGATGTGCCCCCCTCCCCCACCGCACCCCCCCCCCTCCCCTCACCCTCCTGCAGGTCGACGCCCTCTTCGGCTTCTTGGCTTTTCTCGTGGCTGGGGGGGGGGGGGGGGGGGGGGGGGCCGGGGCAAAGGGGGGGAGGGGCAAGGGTCATGACCCCTGCAGCCCCCCCCAGTTTTGGGGTCCCCCCTCTTCCCCCCCTTTTAACCCCTCCCATTGAAATCACTCCAAGCCCCTTCCCCCCCTTGCCCCCACCCCCCCTCAATTTTGCCCCCCCCATTCCCCTCCCCCCCCCCCCTTTTAGGGTCCCTCCAATTTTGGCCCCCCCCCCTTTCCCCTCTCCCTTAGCCCCTCCCCCTTTTTGGCCCCTCCCACTTTTAGCCCCCCCCCCTTCCCCTCCACGCGCTTTTGCCCCCCATTCCCCCCCCCAGCCCCCCAATTTAGGGCACTCCCATTCCACTCCCCCCCTTACCCCCCCGCCTTCAGGACCCCCCCATTCCCGTCCCCCCATCGCCCCCCACTCCCACCCCCTCCCCCAATTTAGGGAGCCCCACTCCCCTCCCCCCCCCCTCTTTGGAACCCCCCTCCATTCCCCTCCCCCCCCTTTTGCCCCCCTGTTCCCTTCCCCCCTCTTTTGCCCCCCCACTTCGAGATCCCCCCAATTTAGGCCCCCCCCTTTTCCCTCCCCCCCCCCCTTTTTGACCCTCCCCATTCCCCTCCCCCCACTTTTAGGGCCCCCCCAATCCCCTCCCCCCACTTGCCCCTCCCCTTCCCCCCCTCCCTCCTTTTGCCCCCCTCCCCCCAGTTTTAGGCCGCCCCTCTTCCACTTTTAGGGCCCCCCATTCCCCTCCCCCCCCTTTTGCCCCCCCCATCCCCTTACCCCCCCTCCCCCCCCACTCCCCGCCCTCCCCATTCCCCTCCCCCCCCTTTGCCCCCCCCCCCATTACCCCCCGTCCCCTCCCCACTTCGGGACCCCCCCCATTCCCCTCCTCCCCCCCCCTTTAGGCTCCACATTCCCCTCCCCCCCCCCTTTTGCCCCCCCCATTCCCTTCCCCCCCTACTTTGAGACACCCCCCCCAATTTAGGGCCCCCCCATTCCCCTCCCCCCCTTTTGCCCCCATTCCCTTACCCCCCTCCCCCACACACTTCGAGACCCCCCCCAGCTTAGGCGCCCCCATTCCCCTCCCCTCTTGCCCCTCCCCTTTTGTCCCCCCTACCCCTCCTTTTACCCCCCCCCCCAATTTTAGGGTCCCCCCATTCCCCCCCCCTTTTTTGCCCCCCCATTCCCTTCCCCCCCCTTCCCCCCCCCTTGGGCCCCCCCCATTCCCCTTCCCCTCCCCCCACTTTTAGGGCCCTCCCATTCCCCTCCCCCCACTTTTGCCCCCCCATTCCCACCTCCCACCCCCCATTCGGGACCCCCCCCAATTTAGGGCCCCCCCATTCCCCTCCCCCCTTGCCCCTCCCCTTTTGCCCCCCCCACCCCTCCTTTTCCCCCCGCTCCTCCTACTTTTAGGCCCCCCCCCTTCCCCCCCCCCCCCACTTTTATGGTCCCCCATTCCCCTCCCCCCAATTTTGCCCCCTCCCCATTCCCTTCCCTCCCCTCCCCCCCTCACTTCGGGACCCCCCCCCATTCCCCTTCCCCCCCCCTTTTAGGACCCCCCATTCCCCTCCCCCCCTTCTGCCCCCCCTTCCCTTCCCCCCCTCCCCCCCCCCAGTTCGAGACCCCCCCCAATTTAAGCCCCCCCATTCCCCTCCTCCACTTGCCCCTCCCCTTTTACACCCTCCCCCTCCTTTCACCCCCCCTCCCCCCACTTTTATGGTGTCCCCTCCCTACTTTTAGGGCCCCCATTCCCCTCCCCCCCTTGCCCCCCCCTTTTGTCCCCCCCACCCCTCCTTTTCCCCCCCACCTCCCCTACTTTTAGGCCCCCCCCTTCCCCTGCCCCCCCCCCCAATTTTGGGGGGTCCCCCCCCTTACCTGGGGGCAGCGGAGCCGGCGGCCGTATCCAGCCCGGGGTCGAGCATGTCCATGGGGGGGGGGGGGGGGTCCCTTGGGGGTGGGGGGAGGGGTAGAGGGGGGGTCCCTATGGGGGGGGGGGGGAAGGGTTGGGGGGGCGGTGTCCTCGTTTGGGGGAGGGGAGAGTTAGGGGTGGGGGAGGGGGGTTAGGGGTTAAAAGGGAAGGGTTTCTAAGGGGGGGAGGGGTGGGGGGGGATTAGCGGGGAAGGAAGGGGTGGGGGGAGGGGGGAGGGAGGGAGGGAAGGGGGGGGGGTCGTTCCCGGGGGGGGGTTTTCCTCTTTCAACCCCCCCCCCCCCCCCCCCTTTAGAGAAACCCCAACGGCCGGGTTTGATCACGGGGCCAAACACCCCGCGTCACGTGCGCCGGGCGCGCGCGCGCGCCCTTCCCCCTCCCCCACCCCACCCCCCCCTCCCTCCCCCTCGCCCCTCCCCCACCCGCTCCTTTCTCCCCCCCCCTTTTTCCCCCCTCCTCCCCCCTTTTCCTCCCTTCACCCCTCCCCCTTCCCACCACGCGCTCGGGGAGGGGACAATCCCCCCCTCCCCTCCCCCCACCCCCCTTCCCCCCTCCCCCCCCTCTCCCCCACCCCCACCCGGCTCCTTTTTTTTTCCTCTCCCCCGCTCCCCCCCCCCCCCGGTTTGTTGTTTTTTTGGGGGGGGGGGGTCGGGGGTTGCGATGGGGGGGTCGGGAGGGGGGGGTCGGGGTGGGGGGAGGGGTGGGGGGGAGGGTTGTTTTTTTTTTTTTTTTGGCTCGCGACCTCCCGGCTCCGCTCCCGGGTTGCGGCGGCGAAACGGACGTTGCGGCAGCGGGGGGAGGGGGGGGGGGGGGGGGGGGGGGGGGGGGGGGGGAGGGGGGGAGGGGGGGGAAGGGGCAGGGAACCCGCCGGAAGGGGAAGGGGCGGCGCAGGCGCGTGGGGGAGCGGGGGAGGGGAGGGGGGGGTGGGGGGCGGGGCGGCGCAGGCGCGTGGGAAAAGAAGAGCGGGGGGGGAGGGCAGGCTGCCGGCTTGGCCACGCCCACCCCGTGGGGGAGGGGGGGCTATAAGGTCGGGGGAGGGGGGGGAGGGGGTCGTATAGGGGTGGGGGAGGGGCCTATAGAACCCGGAAAAGCCCCTATGGGGGGGGGGAGCCTATGGAACCCGGAAGTGCCTATAAGAAGTGGGGAGGATGCTATAGAACCCGGAAGAACCCCTATAGGAGGGGGGGAGGGGCACTGTAGCACCCAGAGGAGCCTATGGGGGGGGCCTATAGCACCTGGAAGAGCCCCTATAGGAAGTGGGGAGGGTCCTATAGCAGCCAGAAGAGCCCCTATAGGGGCTGGGGAGGGCCCTATAGAACTGGGAGAGCGCTATAGCCCTCCCCAGAATAGCCCCGATAGTACTGGGGAGGAGCATATGGAATCTGGAAGAGCCCCTATAGGAGCTGGGGAGGAGCATATGGAACCTGGAAGAGCCCCTATAGGGGCTGGGGAGGGCTCTATAGGACTGGAGAGGGCCCGTATAGATTGGGGAGGGCCCTATAGCACCCAGAAGACCCCATATAGCAACCTGAGGGGGGGCTAGAACCTGGCTATATGATCCTAGGGAGCCCCTCTAGAGATCCAGGCACCCTATAGTGCCTCAGGGAGCCCCTATAGCACCCCAGGGAGCCCTATATTGCCTATGGGGGCTCCTATAGCGAGGGGAAGAACCCTATAGCAACCCAGGGCGTCCTACAGCGCTTGGGGGAGGGGGGGTATGGCATCCTAGGGGGGGCCTATAGAGCCTATGGGGGCTCCTATAGCACCGGGAGGGGTCCTATAGCATCCCAGGGGAGCCCTATAGAGCCTATGGGGGCCCCTATAGCACTGGGAGTAGCTCTATAGGGTCCTGAGGGCTCCTATAGTGGGGGGGGTGGGGGGTGGTATAGTGTCCCAGAGGGGCCCTATAGCACTGGAGGAGCCTTATAGGGTCCACGTGAGCTCCTATAGGACTTGGGGTGCTATAGGACCTATAGGGACCCTCCCAGTGCATATAGGATTCTCTGCAGTACCTATAGGCCCCCCCCCGCACCTATAGGGACCCTCCCAGTACCTATAGGCCCCCCCCCGCACCTATAGGGCCTACCCAGCACCTATAGGGTCCCCCCCATCACCTATAGGGCTTCGCCCAGCACCTATAGGATGCCCCCAGCACCTATGGCCACCCAGCACCCATAGGGGCCCCCATCACTTATAGGGCTCTACCCAGCACCTATAGGACTCCCCCCAGTACCTATATGGACCCCCCTGTGCCTATAGGGACCCTCCGTGCACCTATAGGGACCTTCCCAGTACCTATAGCACCCTCTGCAACACCTATAGAGACCCTCCCAGTACCTATAGGGACCCTCCCAGTACCTATAGGACCCTCAGCAGCACCTATAGGGGCTCCCCAGAACCCATAGGGGCCCCCCATCACCTATAGTGCTTCGCCCAGCACCTATAGGACGCCCCCAGCACCTATAGCCCTCCCTGCACCTATAGGGACCCTCCCTGCACCTATAGAACCCTGTGCAGCACCTATAGCCCCCCCCCTGCACCTATAGGGACCCTCCCAGTACCTATAGGACCCTCAGCAGCACCTATAGGGGCTCCCCAGCACCCATAGGGTCCACCTCCCATCACCTATAGGGCTTCGCCCAGCACCTATAGGACGCCCCCCCTGCACCTATAGGGACCCTTGCTGCACCTATAGCACCCTGTGCAGCACCTATAGCCCCCCCCCGGGACCCATAGGAACCCCCTCCACCTATAGGGCCTCCCAGCACCTATAGGACCCCTCGCATCACATATAGCCCTTCCCCCCATAGTCCCCCCCCCTCGCACTTATAGGCCCCCCCATCACCTACAGCCCCTCCCCCCATAGGCCCCCCCACACATAGGGCTCCCCCATCACCTATAGCCCCTCCCCCCATAGCCCTCCCTACCTATAGGGCTCCCCATCACCTATAGCCCCCCCCCCCACCTATAGGACCCCCCCCATAGTCCCTCCCTCTGCACCTATAGCCCCTCCCCACCGCAGATGGGCGTGGCTTCGGGCACGTCCGCTTTATTGGGGGGGGTCGCAGGGATCGAAGGTCACCGGGGGGAGCTCGTTAAGGGCGTTAATGAGGGGGGGCCCCCGGGGGGGGCAATAAATAACTACAGGGGGGCGGGGCCTGCCCGGAGGGGCGGGGCCTCCTGGCTGCGTCATTGGGTGAGGGGTGGGTCTTGGCAGAGGGCAGGGCCTCAGCGCAGGGGGCATGGCCTGAGCCCCCAGTAGGTGGAGCCACCGGTGGGCGTGTCCGTGTATGGGGGGGCGGAGCCAGCCGGGCAGAACCAGGCCCTCATTGGGCTGAGCCCACAGTGGGCACGGCCAGCCGCTGGGAGGGAGCGTGTCCAAGGCGGAGCAGGCATGGCTTGGCGCCTGGTGGGTGTGGCCTCGGCCGGGTGGGCGGAGCTTGAGGCTTCAATGAGGTTGGGGGGGAGATGCAGGTGGAGGGGGCGGAGCCAGGAGGTGATGGGCGTGTCCAGGGCTTGATGGGCGTGTCCGGGGGGCGATGGGCGAGTCCAAGGGGGTGGTGGGGGTGTCCACGGCCGGGGGGGCGGGGTCACTTGACGCGGATCTCAGCATATTCGGGGGGTTCCTCGGGGGGACCCCGGCCCGGTTTGGGGGGCGGGGCGGGTTCAGGGGGGGCTACCGGCCCCTCCCCCACCCCCAGCGCCCACCGCCCCACTGCCCCTCGCAGCCAGCGGGCCTGGGGGGGGGGGGAGGGCGGGGGGGGAGGGCCACCGGCAGGTCACTGCCCATCCCCCCCCCTTGGGGTCCCCAAGTGTCACCCCCTCCCCCTCCCCCCAGTGTCCCCAAGGTCCCTCTGGCTGTGGCCCCTCCCCCACCGTGTCCCCCAGTGCCCCAATGTCCCCCCTAAGCCCCCCCCATGACCCCTCCATGACCCCAGTGACCCCCCCACCCCATGACCCCCATGACCCCAGTGACCCCCCATTACCCCCCAACACCCATGACCCCCCACCCCCATGACCCCTATGACCCCCCACCCCCATGACCCCAGTGACCCCCCATGAACCCCCAACACCCATGAACCCCCACCCCCATGACCCACCCATGACCCCCTCCACCCTCCCATGAACCCACCCCCCATGACCCCCATGACCCCAGTGACCCCCCATGACCCCACCCACCCCCATGACCCCCCCCACCTGCAGGGGGCGGAGCTCGGGGGCGGGGTCCCCCCCCTGCCCGGGTGGGGGCTGCACCGGGGTCACCTCGGGGCTTCCCGCCGCCTTCCTGCAGGGGGTCAGGGGTCACGCTGTGACCTTTGACCTCATCCTGGCCCCACCCACTGCCCCCCCCACCCTGAGGGGGCATGGCATCCCCAAGGGGCGTGGCCTCCCAAGAGGGTGTGGTCTCTTCCCAAGGGACTATGAGCCCTTCCCAGGGGGTGTGGCCTAAAGCAGAGGGGTGTGGTCTCTTCCCAAGGGGGTGTGTCCCCTTCCCGAGGGAGTATGAGCCCTTCCGAGTGGGCGTGGCCACAAACAGAGGGGTGTTGTCTCGGTGTGGCCTATTCCCCAGGGGGCGTGGCCTCTTCCAAAAGGGGCAAGGCCTCGTTCTATGTGGGCGTGGCCACCTACAGGGGTGTGGTCTGTTCCCAAGGGGGTGTGAACTCTTCCCTAGGGGGTATGAGCCTTTCCCGGGGGAGTGGCCTCTTCCCAACGGGGCGTGGCCTTTTCCCAAGAGGCATGGCCTCTCCCTGCCACCCATGGGGGTGGGGGTTGGGCTTATTCCCTTCCCAGGGGCATGCCCCCCCCCCCCCCCCACTGCCCCGAGCATGGGTGTGGCCTCCCCCGCCTCCCGTGGGCGTGGCCCCCCGTGGGAGTGGCCCCCCGTGGGCGTGGCCCCCCTCCCGCGGGTGGGCGGGGCCAGCCCGGGGGGCGTGTCTCACTTGCGGCGGCTCTGGCTGAGGTAGCAGACGAGGGCGATGACGATGGCGAAGGCCACGACGGCCCCGACCGGCCCCACCTTGGCCCAAACCAGCCCCCCTGCAATGGGGGAGGGGCAAAAGAGTGTCAGTGGGGTCAGCCCCGCCCCCCGCCGGGGTCCCCTCCCCTCCCCTCCCCCGGGGTCAATAAACCTGCCCCCACCATGGGAATCCAGTGTGGGAAATTCCCATGCTCCCTCCAAAAGGGGCTGGGGGGGGGTTGGGGGGCAAAACCCACCCGGGGGGGCAAATAAATTGGGGGGGGTGTCAAATACCACCTGAGGGGGCAAATAGCCCCGGGGGGGCAAATAGCCCCGGGGGGGGGTGTGGATTATAACCCCTCCTATGGTGGGTCAATGGGCCATGGGAAAATCCTGGCGCTAATTCCCATGCCCCCACAACCGTCCCCAGCGGGTGACACCAGGTGACACCGGGTGACAAGTGACGGTGACACCTGGGTGGGTGACAAGGTGATGGGTGTTTCCCGGTGGGATTTGGGGTCATGCCCACCCTCCATAGGGGTCAAAGGGCATGGGAAAATCCTGGCAAGAATTCCCACGCCCCAAAACCGTCCCCAGCAGGTGACACCGGGTGACACGGTGACAAGTGGCGGTGACACCTGGGTGGGTGACAAGGTGACGGGTGGTTCCCCGTGGGATTTCGGGTCACGCCCACCCTCCATAGGGGTCAAAGGGCATGGGAAAATCCTGGCCAGAATTCCCACGCCCCAAAACCGTCCCCAGCAGGTGACATCAGGTGACACAGTGACAAGTGGCAGTGACACCTGGATGGGTGACAAGGTGACGGGTGGTTCCCGGTGGGATTTGGGGTCATGCCCACCCTCCATAGGGGTCAAAGGGCGTGGGAAAATCCTGGCAATAATTCCCACGCCCCAAAACCGTCCCTGGCGGGTGATACTGGGTGACACCGGGTGACACTGGGTGACACTGGTTGACAAGTGACGGTGATACCTGGCTGGGTGACAAGGTGAGGGGTGGTTCCTGGTGGGATTTGGGGTCATGCCCACCCTCCATAGGGGTCAAAGGGCGTGGGAAAATCCTGGCAAGAATTCCCACGCCCTAAAACCGTCCCCGGCGGGTGACACTGGGTGACACTGGGTGACCTACCAGGATGGTGGAAGCGCAGTTGTTGCCTGACGCTGCCATGGGGGTTATGGGCGGAGCAAAGGACGGCGAGGCGGGGGTCGAGGGTCCCCCGTAGCGTGAGGACCCCAGTGACGGTGACAACCCCGCCCATCCCCCGCCCCGGGGTGGTGACGGTGTAATCGCGGTGACCCTCGGTGACAGTGACATTCCGGGAGGGGAGGTCAAAGGTCACAGCTGGTTCAGGAACTGCGGAAGCGGAACAGACACAACGGGCCCCATCCCCCCCCGGGGTGCAGCGGGAATCGGGGAGGAGGATGGGGGGGACTGGGGGGGGGAGGGGGAGGGGGTTGTGTGTCACCCCAAAATGTCACCAGGGGACCCCCCCCAGAACAAACTGGGGACCCCAAAACTGCCCGGGGACGCCCAATAGCCCCCCAGGACCCCCCAGTAGCCCCCCAGGGACCCCGAAACCTCATTAGGGACCCCAAAATCCCCCCCAGGGACCCCCAACACCTCCCAGGGACCCCCAATTTCCCCCTCAGGGACCCCAAAACCCCTTTACAGTCCCCCAGGAACCCCCCAAGTTCCCCCTCAGGGACCCCAACCCCCCCCTCAGGGACCCCATTACCCTCCTTAGGAACCCCAAAACCCCCCTCAGGGACCCCAATACCCCCCTCAGGGACCCCAATACCCCCCTCAGGGACCCCAATTTCCCCCTCAGGGACCCCAAAACCCCCCTTAGGGACCCCAAAACCCCTTTACAGCCCCCAGGGACCCCCAATTTCCCACCTCAGGGACCCTAATACTCCCCCCTCAGGAACCCCACTACACCCCTCAGGGATCCCAAAACCCCTTTACAGCCCCCCAGGGGCCCCCAGTACCTACCCAGGGACCCCCAATTTCCCCCTCAGGGGCCCCAAAACCCCCCTTAGGAACCCCAAAACCCCTTTACAGCCCCCCAGGGTCACCCAATATCCCCCCCGGGACCCCCAATTTCCCCCTCAGGGACTCCAAAACCCCTTTACAGCCCCCCCAGGGACCCCAATACCCCCCTGCACCCCCCCAAACTGACACTCGACAGTGAGGTTGAAGGCGACGCTGCTCTCGCCGTGCTGGTTCTCGGCCCGGCACAGGTACTCGCCGGCGTCCTCGGGTCGGGCAGCCGCCAAGGTCATGGTCACCTGGGGTTCGTAGACGGCGGCGGCCACCACCCGGCGTCCCCGTGTCACCGTCACGATGGGGGCAGGGTGGCTGGCGGCCCCGCAGGTCACCGTCACCGGGTCCCCCGCCACCACCCAGAGCGAGCCGTTGAGGACGGGGGAGCGGGGGGCATCTGGAGGGGGGGGGGAGAAAGGGGTTGGAAGGGGGGGGGGGGGGGGCACTGGGGGTCCCCAAGTGGGGGTGCCCCAAGAAGGAACCCAGTGGGGACCCCAAAAGGGACCCAGGGAGGACCCCGGGGGGTCCCCAAGTGGGGGTCCCCCAAGAAGTGACCCAGTGGGGACCCTAAAAGGGACACAGGGGGGGGCCTGGGGTGTCCCCAAGTGGGGGTCCCCCAAGAAGGGACCCAGTGGGGACCCTGGGGTGTCCTCAAGTGGGGGTCCCCCATGAAGGCCCCCAGCCCCCCCACCCCAACCCGGGGTGCCCCTCCCAGTTTCTCACAAGCCACGTGAAGCTGGAGACTCCGGTTGTGGCGTCCATGCCGGTTCTCAGCCACGCAGCTGTAGGTGCCGGTGTGATCCGGTTCCACCCGGGGTAAAACCAGTCGCAGACCGGTTGAAACCGGTTCTTCTCGTAAAACCGTGACCCCCCGGAACCAGGAGAGTAAAGGAGCCGGTCGCCCCTCGGCTTCGCACCCCAATTCCACCGGGGTCCCCTCCACCGCTTCGCCTGGACCAGAGACCTCCAGCACCCGTGGCTCATCTGGGGAGGGGGCAACGGGGGGGTGTTGAGGGGGGAGGGGGCATCCAAGGGTTGGGTGACCTAGAACCCCCCTCAAGTTCCTCAGGGGCCCCAGGAGTCTGGGGAGGGGGGGATGGGTGACCTAGACCCCCCCCAAACCTCTCCAGGGGGGTTGGGTGACCTAGAACCTCCCCAATAATGTCCCCAAGGGGGGGGTGTCGGATGACCTAGAACCCCCCCATAACCTCCCAGGGGGGATTGGGTGACCAAGAACCCACCCCCAAATGTCTCCAAGGGGGGGTTGAGTGACCTAGAACCCCCCACGATAACCTCCCAGGGGGGGTTGGATGACCTAGAACCCCCCAAAAAAACCTCTTCAGGGGACCCAGGAGTCTGGGGAGGGGGGGGGGGTGACCCAGAAACCCCCAATAATGTCCCCAAGGGGTAACCTAGAACCCCCCCAATAACCTCCCGGGGGAGTTGGATGACCTAGAACCCCCCCAAATGTCCCCAGAGGGGGTTGGGGAGGGGTTGGGTGACCTAGAACCCCCCAATAATGTCCCCAAGGGGGGTTGGGTGACCTAGAAACCCCCCCCCCAATGTCCCCATGAGTGTTGGATGACCTAGAACCCCCCAATTAACCTCATCAGGTGGGTTTGGATGACCTAGAACCCCCCCACACCTCCCCAAGGGGGGGTTGGATGACCTAGATCCCCCCTATAACGTCCCCAGGGATCTCGGGGGGGTGTTGTATGACCTAGAACCCACCCCAATAACCTCCACGGGGGGTTGGATGACCTAGGACCCCCCCCCATAACCTCCCGGGGGGGTTTGGATGACCTAGAACACCCCAATAACCTCTCGGGGGGGTGTTGGATGACCTAGAACACCCGCCATAACCTCCCGGGGGGGTTGGATGACCTAGACACCCCCCCCCCACCCCCCCAATAACCTCCCCAGGGGGTTGGGTGACCTAGAACACCCCAATAACCTCCTGGGGGGGGGGGTTGGATGACCTAGAACCCCCCCAGCCTCCCTCACCCCAACCCCCCATATTCCATAGGGGGTTCCAGGCTTTTCTCACCCATGACCACAGGTACCCAGGGATGGGGGGGACCCCCCCACCCCCTCCCCCATCCGCCCCTCTGCCCCCCCCCAACTCACACTGGACATCCAGGGCGACGGTGGCCTGGAAGGTCAAGGTGCTGTTGGCAAATCCCACCCGACAGCCCAACCTCCGCCCCCCATCTTCTCGTCGGGGGCGAAAACGGAGAAGAGCCACGATGGTGCCAGCTCCGGCTGCGTCTTCCCGTAATTCCCGTTCCGAAACTTCTAGAAGTTCTTCTAAGCCATCCCAATCCACCCGGGGACGGAGTTGGGGGCAATTATCTGGGACCCGGCAGCGCAATTCCACTTCTGCTCCGGCCACCAGTTCGGGGGGGACCTCCAGGACTGGTTCCTCTGGGAAAATTGTGGGGGAGGAAGAACTGGGACCCCTCCCCCAGCATTGGGGGAGGGGGTCCCAGGCCTCCAGAGCCCCTAAAATGGGGTCCCAGGCACCCAGACTCCCCCTAAAATGGGGGGCCCAGGCATCTAAGCCCCCTAAATTGGGATCCCAGGCACCCAGAGCCCCTAAAATGGGGTTCCAGGCACCCAGACCCCCCTAAAATGGGGGTCCCAGGCACCCAGACCCCTCCCCACCCCATTCCCAATGGGGTCCCAGGCATCTGAGCCCCCTAAATTGGGGTCCCAGGCACCCAGTCCCCCCCTAAAATGTGGTCCCAGCCCCCCCAGTTCCCCCCCCAGACTTACCTAACACCTCCAGGATGGTATGTTCGGAGAAGCTGTACTGGTTGTATCCCCCCAAATCCCCCCGAAAATAATATTTCCCAGCCAATTCCGAGCTGAGTGGTCCCAGTAAGAGGGAACAGTCCCGGATCCCCGGATCTCCCACCAGTTTGGCTCTCCCAGTGAAGCTCTCGTGGACGGCTCCTGCCCTCGACCGGGCCACCACCGGCGGATAATTTTTGGGGTATGGGCTCCCGAAATACCACAGACCGTGAACGGTGGATGGACGTAATTCTTCGGGATAACCGAACCGGCAAGGGACGGCCACGCATGTTCCCGACAGCCCAGCTACCGCCGGCGGCATCCAGGCGGCCCAGGGGCCACCCCATGTCCCTGGGGATGGGGACACCCCCCGGTCGGTGGGACGAGCCCGCGCCAGGTGTGGATGGCATCTGGCAGGGGCTAACAACGGGGGTCGGGGCTAATAACGGGGTTCTGGGCATCCTTTGGGGCTACTAATGAGGTTTGGAGCATCTGTTGGGCCTAGTAACGGGGTTCTGGGTGTCCTTTGGGGCTACTAATGAGGTTTAGAGCATCTATTATGTCTAATAACGGGGTTTGGTGCATCTGTTGGGTCTAATAACGAGGTTCTGGGCATCTATTGGGTCTGATAATGAGGTTGTGGGCATCTATTGGGTCTAATAACAGGGTTCTGGGCTTCTGTTGGGTCTAATAACGGGGTTCGGCGCATCTCTTGGGTCTAATAACTAGGTTTAGAGCATCTGTTGGGTCTAATAATGGGGTTCTGGGCTTCTGTTGGGTCTAATAACAGGGTTCTGGGTGTCCTTTGGGGCTACTAATGAGGTTTGGAGCATCTGTTGGGTTTGGTAACAAGGTTCTGGACATCTATTGGGTCTAATAATGGGGTTCTGTGCGTCCTTTGGGGCTACTAATGAGGTTTGGAGCAACTGTTGGGTCAATAACGGGGTTTGAGGCATCTGTTGGGTCTGATAATGAGGTTTGGAGCACCTGTTGGGTCTAATAACGGGGTTCTGGGCATCTATTTGGTCTAATAATGGGATCCTGGTCATTAATTAGGTCTAATAACGGGGTTTGGGGTGCCCCCCTGGGTCTAATAACGGGGTTGTGACCATCCTGGGGGTATAATAACAGGGCTCTGGGCATTAATTAGGTCTAATAACGGGGTTCTGAGCACCTGTTGGCTTTAATAATGGGATCCTGGTCATTAATAAGGTCTAATAACGAGGTCCAGGTCACCTGTTGGGTCTAATAACGGGGTTTGTGGTGCCCCCCTGGGTCTACTAACGGGGTCGTGACCATCCTGGGGGTCTAATAAAAGGGTTCTGGGCATTAATTATGTCTAATAACGGGGTCCTGGTCATTAATTAGGTCTATTAACGGGGTTTGGGGTGCCCCCTGGGTCTACTAACAGGGTCGTGACCATCCTGGGGGTCTAATAACAGGGTTCTGGGCAATTAGTGTGTCTAATAACGAGGTTTTAAGCATTAATTAGGTCTAATAATGAGGCTCTGGGCATTAATTAGGTCTAATAACGGGGTTCTGGGTGTCTAATGCGTTCTCCCAGTCCCTCCCAGTTGCCCCCAGTCCCTCCCAGTTGCCTCCCAGTCCTTCTCTGCTCCTCCCAGTCCCCCCCCCAGTCCCCTCCCAGTGCCCTCCCAGTGCCCCCAGTCCCTCCCATTGCCCCTCCATTCCCTTCCCAGTCCCTCTTAGTCCCTCCTAGTTCCTCCCAGTCGCTCCCAGTGCCCTCCCAGTCCCTTCCCATTCCCCCCCAGTCCCCTCCCAGTGCTCCCTAGTCCCTCCCAGTCCTTCCCAGTTCCTCCCAGTTCCCCGTCCCGCCCATTGCCCCGCAGTCCCTCCCAGTCACTCCCAGTGCCCCTCCATTCCCCTCCCAGTCCCTCCCCAGTCCCTTCCCATTCCCCCCACGTCCCCTCCCAGTGCTCCCCCAGTCCCTCCCAGTCCTTCCCAGTTCCCTCCCAGTGCCCCTCAGTCCCTCCCAGTCCCTCCCATTCCCCTCCAGTCCCTCCCAGTCCACTCCCAGTGCCCCCCCAGTCCCTCCCAGTGCTCCCAGTACCTGGCGGGAGGGGCAGCAGCAGCAGCAGGGTGGTGGGGAGGGCGGCGGCCACCGGCCTCATGGTGGGGGCTGGGGGACATGGGGGTCACCCCAGTGTCCCCAGTATCACCAGTGTCCCCCAGTGTCCCCACTCCCCCCTCCCAGTATCCCCCAGAATCCTCTCCCAGTCCCTTCCCAGTATCCCCAGTGTTCCCTCCCAGTATCCCCCCTCCCAGTGTCCCCCAGCATCCCCTCCCAGTGTCCCCCAGCATCCTCTCCCAGTATCCCCAGAGTCCCCTCCCAGTGTCCCCAGTATCACCAGTGTCCCCCCAGTACCACCCCAGTGTCCCCAGTCCCCCCTCCCGGTATTCCCCAGTATCCTCTCCCAGTCCCCTCCCAGTATCCCCAGTACCCCCTCCCAGTATCCCCCAGCATCCTCTCCCAGTCCCCTCCCAGTATCCCCAGTATCCCCCTCCCAGTATCCCCACTCCCCCTTCCCAGTATCTCCCAGTATCCCCAGTGTTCCCTCCCAGTATCCTCAGTATCCCCCAGTATCCTCTCCCAGTCCCCTCGTAGTATCCCCAGTATCTCCCTCCCAGTGTCCCCCAGTGCCCCCAGTATCCCCCAGCATACTCACCCAGTCCCCTCCCAGTATCCCCCTCCCAGTATCCCCCAGTGCCCACAGTATCTCCCAGTATCTTCTCCCAGTCCCCTCCCAGTCTCCCCGGTGTTCCCTCCCAGTATCCCCCAGCATCCTCTCCCAGTCCCCTCCCAGTATCCCCAGTATCCCCCTCCCAGTATCCCCCAGTATCCCCAGTGCCAGGCAGTCCCAGGCGGTGCCAAGCATGGCACCCCCCCCCCCCGCCCCTCCCTCATCGCGTCCCCTCCCCCGCCCCCGTGGCCCCGCCCCCGTGGCCCCGCCCCCCGTAGCCCCGCCCCCTCCCCCACGCGGCCACATTCCTCACGCGCCGGTGTCACCCCCACGGCCCCGGGGGACAAAGGGACCCGCTGTGTCCCCTTCCCCCCCCCCCCCCCCCCCCCGCCTGAGCCCCCTCCCCCACCCTGGGCTTGGGGGGGGGGGGGGGCTTTAATGGGGGCTGGGGGAGAGGGGGGAGGGGCTGGGGGGGCGGTGGGTGGGGCAGGATTTGGGGAGGGGCCCCAGGGGGGAGGGGGAGGGGCAGGATTTGGAGGGGGAGGGGCAGGGGGTCTAGAGGGGGAGGGACGGGGGGGAGGGGAAGGGGCAGGAATTGGGGAGGGGTCCCAGAGGGTCTAGAGGGGGAGGGGCAGGGGGTGGGGGCGGTCCCGGGGGGGAGGGGCAGGCTTTGGAGAGGGGTCCCAGGGGGGAGCGGGGGGAGGGACAGGAATTGGGGAGGGGTCCCAGGGGGTCGGGGGGGTCGGGGCTAGGCTGGGGAGGGGCGTGGCTGGAGGAGGGGCGTGGCTGGGGGAGGGGAAGGAGCGGGGCTAGGGGAAAGGGGCGTGGTGTGGGGATGAAGGGGCGTGACCGGTGGGAGGGGCCAGGCTGGGGAAGGGGCGGGGCCACCCCGTCCCCTCGGAGCCTGGTGGCACCAAGCGAGGCCACAAGGGGCCGTTTGTCCCCAGGACGGTGATGTCAACCCTCCCCCACCCCCCCACCCCCCTCCAGCTCCACGAAGGGGGGGGGGGGGAGGGGAATAGATGGGGGGAGGGGAGCACCCAGATTTGGGGGGGGGGTGGGTTCGGGGGACCCTCTTTGGGGGGGGGGGGCTGGGTGGTTGGGGAGGGAGGGACAGTTATGAGGGGGGGAGGGGTCCCGGGAGAGGGGTCATGACCCCATGGAGACCCCTCCCCCCCCCCCAAAGCACCCAAGGGTGGGGGTCTCCCGGGGGGGGGGCGGGAGGGGCAATAGCCCCCAATGGGTGTCACGACCACAGGGAGCCCCCCCCCAATTATTTTTGGGGAGTGACCCCTCCCCCACCCCGACCCCTCCCCCACCCGAAGACCCCCGACCCCCCCCAGCACCCAAGGGTGGGGGTCTCCCAGGGGTGTGGGGGAGGGGCAATAGCCCCCAATGGGTGTCACGACCACAGGGAGCCCCCCCCCCAATTATTTTTGGGGAGTGACCCCTCCCCCACCCCGACCCCTCCCCCACCCGAAGACCCCCGACCCCCCCCAGCACCCAAGGGTGGGGGTCTCCCAGGGGTGTGGGGAGGGGCAATAGCCCCCAATGGATGTCACAACCACAAGGAGCCCCCCCCCCCCCCATGAGAACCCAGGAATTTGGGGGGGTGGGGGGGGTGACCCCTCCCCCTCCCCACCCCTCCCCCCACCCACCTTGATGGGGTGTGTGACCCCAAGCGTCCGGGTGGTGGCGGGGGGCCGAGCGTGTGGGGTGGGGGTGGGGGAAGGAGCAGGGTTATGTACTTGGGGGGGGGGGGGGTGGGGGTGGGGTTGGGGGGGCGGGGCGGGGTGCGGGGGGGGAGGGGCGGGGGGGGCGGGGCCACCCAGGGTGCCTGGGGCGGGCGCGTGCCTGGGGAGACACCCGCTGGCTTGGGTGCAGGGGATGGGACCCCCCCCCCAAAATAAATAAGTGGGACACACCCCCCCCAAAAAAATAAAAATCTGAGACCCCCCTGGATGCCTGGGACACCCCCTCCCCAAAAACCTGGGAACCTCCCCCCCCAACCGGGGACCACCCCCAAAACCTGGGACCCCCCCCCCCCAAAAAATATCTGGGACCCCCCTGGATGCCTGAGACCCCCTCCCCTAAAATATGGGACCCCCTCTCAAAACCTGGGACCCCCCCTCAAAACCTGGGACCCCCCCCCAAAAAAATCTGAGACCCCCCTTGATGCATGGGACCTCCCCCGCAAAACATGGGGCTCCCCCTCGAAAAAATCTGGGATCCCCCTGGATGCCTGGGACCCCCCCCCCCAAAAACCTGGGAACCTCCCCCCCAAACATGGGACCCCCCCTCAAAACCTGGGACCCCCCCCCCAAAAACCTGGGACCCCCCCTGGATGCCTGGGACCCCCCCCCCCAAAATCTGGGACCCTTCCCTCAAAACCTGGGACCCCCCCAAAAAAAATCTGTGACCCCCCTGGATGCCTGAGACACCCCCCCCAAATATCTGGGACCCTCCCCCCCAAACCTGGGACCCCTCCTCAAAACCTGGGACCCCCCCCCAAAAATCTGGGACCCTCCCTCAAAACCTGGGACCCCCCCCAAAAAAATATGGGACCCCCCTGGATGCCTGAGACCACCTCCCCTAAAATATGGGACCCCCTCTCAACACCTGGGACCCCCCCTTAGAACCTGAGACACCCCCCCCCAAAAAAAATCTGGGATCCCCCTGGATGCCTGGGACACCCCCCCCCAAAACCCTTGGATTCCCCCAAACCCTGGATCTCCCCCCAAAATCTGGGACCCCCCCCAAAAAAAACCTTGGACCCCCCCCAAACCCTGGGAACCCCCCCAAAACCTGGGACACCCCCCCCCCCCGGATGCTCAGGTGCAGAGCGGACCGAACCACTTCGGCGCGGGGGGAGTGGGATTCCGGTACGCTCCCTCCATCCAAAACGCCTTTCCCCTCCCCCCCAGAATTCCGGGGGGGGGGTTAATGGGGCTGGAAGGGTCTCATCCCCCTCCCCCCGAAATGAGGGGGTGGGATTTACACCCATTTTTTCCCTTTTTCCCCCCAATTTTCCATATTGCCCCCCCCCCCGCGGCTCCTCAATGGTAGCGCCCGCACCTGCCCGGAGTGGGCGCGGCCTGGCGGTGAGGGGGCGGCCCATCACCTAGACCCCCGCCCCCATCACCCCCGCCCATTGGCCCAGCCCTGGCTCCAGGCAACGCCCCTTCGCCTCACCTAGGCGAGGGTCATAGGCAGCGGGGGCGGAGCTACGGGAGGTGTGGGCGGGGCCAGGTGCGCCAGGCCCCGCCCACACCTGCCGCCGCCATCATGGCCGCCGCCATGGCCGCGCTGCTGGTGCTGCTGGGGGGGTTCGGGGGTAATTAAGGGGCTGGGGGGGCAATTAAGGGGTAATTAAGGTATTAAAGGGTTAATTAAGGTATTAAGGGGGTAATTAAGGGGCTGGGGGGAGCTGAGGGGGTAATTAGGGGCGGGGGAGGGAGCGGGAGGGGAACTGGGGGGGGCAGAGGGGGGCCGGGGGGTTAATTAGGGGCCTGGGGGTTAATTGGTGGCTAATTAAGAGGCTTAAGGAGTAATTAAGGAGGTAATTAAGCGCTGGAAAAGTAATTAAGAGGGTAATTAAGGGGATGGGGGGGATTTGAGGGGTAATTAGGGGCGGGGGGGGTCTCTGGGGGCTAATTGGGGGCACGGGGAGGGGGGTCCTAGGGGGTAATTAGGGGGGTGGGGGTTAATTGGTGGCTAATTAAGAGGCTTAAGGCGTAATTAAGGAGGTTATTAGGGACTGGGAGAGTAATTAAGGGGGTAAATAAGGGGATGGGGGGATTTGAGGGGCAATTAGGGCTGGGGGGTCCTAGGGGGTAATTAGGGGGCTGGGGGTTAATTATGGGGGGAATTAAGGGGCTTGGGGGGGTAATTAATTAAGGGGTAATTAACAGGTTTGGGGTAATTAGGGTGTAATTAATGGGGTAATTAACAGGTTTTGGGTAATTAGGGCGTAATTAATGGGGTACTTAACAGGTTTGGGGCAATCAAGGGGTAATTAAGGGGGTAATTATGGTCGGGGGGCTCGGGGGGGGCAGTTGAGGGGTGACAGGGGTGACAGGGACTGGGGGGAGGTGACAGGGGGTAACAGGGGGTGACATGGAGGTGACAGGGGCCAGGGGGAGGTGACAGGGGGTGTCAATAGTCGAGGGGGTGACAGGAACTGGGGGGAGGTGACAAGGGGGTGACAAGGGGTGACAGGCGGTTACAGGGGGTGACAGTGACCAGGGGGAGGTGACAAGAGGGTGACAAGAACCTGGGGGGGGGGGATGGGTGTCACCTCCCCATCCCAAGCTGCCCCCTCCCCCCCCCGCCCCTAACCCCGTGTGTGTCCCCTCCCCCCCCTCCCCCCGCCCCTCCCCCAGCCTTTGTCACCCCCCTGCAGGTGACGGTGACAGACC
This sequence comes from Falco rusticolus, assembly GCF_015220075.1. NCBI lineage: Eukaryota > Metazoa > Chordata > Aves > Falconiformes > Falconidae > Falco > Falco rusticolus. The sequence continues at coordinate 103,540,672 of NC_051189.1, read as the reverse complement.
CGCGGACGGTGGCCCTGCTCTTCCAGCCCGTCCTACTGCGATGTCACTACCAGACGGTGACCCCCGACCCCCCCCCCATTGTCACCTGGAAGTACAAATCCTTCTGTCCCCTCCCCCCAGGGGACCCCGGGCTTGGCCCCTCCCTTGGGGACACCCCTGTCCCCTCCCCCCCCTGCCCCGACGCCGCTCGCACCATCCGCATCGTGGCCACCAAGCAGGGCGGGGTTGTCACCTTGGGGGACTTCTACCGCGGACGGGGGGTCACCATCCTGGGAGGTGGGGATACTGGGGGGAACTGGGAGGAACTGGGGGGCACTGGGGGGGGGGGGGGGATGGGTGGGGAGGGGGTTTTGGAGTGTCACTGGGGTTTGGGACAACGTTACTGGGGGGAACTGGGGTGTCACTGGGGTTGGGGACAATGTTACTGGGGTTGGGGACAATGTTACTGGGGGACACTGGGGTGTCACTGGTTGTCACTGGGGTCTGGGGGGGACATTGGGGGGGTCACCTGGGGTCACTGGGGTCACCTGGGGTCACCGGGGTTGGGGGGTGGGGGTGGGACTTTGGGGTGTCACTGGGGTTGGGGACAATGGCACTGGGGGGAACTGGGGTGTCACTGGGGTTGGGGACAATGTTACTGGGGTTGGGGACAATGTTACTGGGGGACACTGGGGTGTCACTGGTTGTCACTGGGGTCTGGGGGGACATTGGGGGGGTCACCTGGGGTCACTGGGGGGTCACCTGGGGTCGGGGGGGGTGGGACTTTGGGGTGTCACTGGGGTTGGGGACAATGTTACTGGGTGTCACTGGGGGCGGGGGTAGGGGTGGGGGGTGGTTCTGGGTGCCCCCTCCCCCCTCAGGGGTCAAAGGTCACAGTGTGTCCCCTCCCTCCCCCCGGGTGACAAAGGGGCGGAGCTTAGCCTGGGCCCAGCGGCGTGGGGGGACAGCGGGGTCTACGTCTGCACCGTCACCTCTACCCAGGACCTGGAGGGCAACAACGAGGCCGAGGCTGAACTGGTTGTACTGGGTGAGGCACTGGGAGGCACTGGGAAGGGCCGCAGAGGGCTCCAGGGGCGCTGGAAGGGCACTGGGAGGGCACCGGGAGGCACTTGGAGGGTCGGAGGGGGCACTGGGAGGGCACTGGGAGGCACTGGGAAGGGCCACAGGGGGTTCCAGGGACGCTGGGAGGGTGCTGGAAGGCACTGGGAGGGCACTGGGAGGCACTTGGAGGATCAGAGGGGGCACTGGGAGGGCACTGGGAGGCACTGGGAAGGGCCACAGGGGGTTCCAGGGGCGCTGGGAGGGCACTGGGAGGCACTGGGAGGCACTGGGAAGGGCCACAGGGGGTTCCAGAGGTGCTGGGAGGGCGCTGGTAGCCAGTGGGAGGGCACTGGGAGGCACTTGGAGGATCAGAGGGGGCAATGGGAGGCACTGGGAATGTCTGTAGGGGGCTCCAGGGGCTCTGGGAAGGTGTTGGGAGGCACTGGGAGGGCACTGGGAGGCACTTGAAGGATCAGAGGGGGCACTGGGAGGTACTGGGAGGGCACTGGGAAGCACTGGGAGGCACTGGGAATGGTCACAGGGGGCTCCAGGGGTGCTGGGAGGGCACTGGGAGGCACTTGGAGGGTCGGAGGGGGACTGGGAGGCACTGGGAATGGCCGCAGGGGGCTCCAGGGGCGCTGGGAGGGCACTGGGAGGCACTGGGAGGGCGCTGGTAGGGCTGGAGGGGGCACTGGGCTACACTGGGAGGCACTGGGCTGTACTAGGATGCCTGGGAGTGGGGGGCCCCTCCCCCACCCCTGGGTGCGCCTCCCCTCCTTGGGTGCCCCTCCCCCAACGTTGGGTGCCCCTCCCCCCCCCTTGGGTGCTCTCGCCCCCCCCGGATGCCCCCCCCCCCCAGTGTCCCTTGTCCCCCCCCCAGGGTCCCTGCCGGAGCCCACCCACCTGCTGCCGGGGGTCCTGGTGGGGACCCTGCCAGGTAGGGACACTTGGGGGGGGGGCACCCAAGGGGAGGGGGGGCACCCAGGGGTCCGGGGGGGCCACCCGGGGGTGGGGGAGGGGCACCCGGGGGTGGGGGGGCACCCAGGGGTGAGGAGGGGGCACCCGGGGGGGGAGGGGCACCCATGGGAGGGGGAGGGGGCACCCAGGGGTGGGGGACGGGCACCCGGGGGGGGAGGGGCACCCATGGGAGGGGGAGGGGGCACCCAGGGGTGGGGAGGGGCCCCCGGGGGGGGAGGGGGCACCCAGGATCTATGGGGGGGGTCTGGGTGCCTGGGGGGCTCTATAGGAGGGGGTGAGGCTGCCCCCTCCTGCCGGGGCACCCGCCCCCTGACCCCCCCCTCCCCTCCCCCCCCCCCCAGACTGGTTGTTCGTGGTACTGGTGGCACTGGGGGGGGCGCTGGTGGCGGTGGGGGTGGGGCTGTGCTGGTGCCAGTGCTGCCCCCACACCTGCTGCTGCCTCGTGCGCTGCCCCTGCTGCCCCCGGCGCTGCTGCTGCCCCGAGGCCCGTGAGTGACCCCCCCCCACAGCCCGGCGGGGGGATGGGTGGGCGCCCCTGGGTCCTTGGGAGGGGTTGGGGGGGGTTGGGGGGCACCCCTGGGGTCCCTGGGGTGGCTTGGGGTGGCGGGTGGGGGTCCCTGGGGAGGTGGGGAGGGCACCCCTGGGAGGGGGGGGCGCTGGGGGGGGCTGGAGGGGTGGGGGGGGGCTGGGGGGGGGTGGGGCACCCCTGGGAGGGGGGGGAGGGGTGGGGGGGGCTGGGGGGGGGTGGGGCACCCCTGGGAGGGGGGGGGGGGGGCGGGGGGGGCCTGGGGGGGGCACCCCTGGGTCCCTGAGGGGGGGGGAGGGGCACCCCTGGGTCCTTTGGGGTGGCTTGGGGTGGGGGGTGGGGGTCCCTGGGGGGGGTGGAGGGGGTGGGGGGGGCACCCCTGGGATCCCTGGAGTGGGTTGTGGGAAGTGGGGGTGGGGGTGGGGGGGGTGGGGGGCACCCCTGGGGTGGGGGTCCCACACCTGTGTCCCCTCCCCCACCCCCACCCCTCCCCCCCCAGTGTACCTGGCCGGGAAGGCGGCCACCTCCGGGGGGATGGGCTCAGTCTACGGCCCCCCCGTGCCCCCCCTGGCCCTCCGGACGCTCGGTAAGTGCCCTTGGGGACGCTGTGGGGGAGGGGTGGCACCAGTAAGGGGTACTGGTGTTACCGGGAGGGGGGAAGGGGCGCCCCTGAGGTGCCTCCCCCCCCCCCCCAATAGCCAGCAGCCAGAGCTCCCAGGTGCCTTTACTCCGCGACAGCGATGGCAGCGTGGTGTCAGGTGAGGGCACGGTGTGATTGACAGCTGCCTGTCATATCGAGTGTTGATCGACAGCTGTCAATCAACCGCAGCTGTCCATCAAAAAAAAACCAAACCCACCAAAAAAACTTTGGCCCTTTGGTGCTGGGGAGGGCTGTGAAGCTAAGAAGGGTCCGGCCCGTCCCACAGCTGGATGGGTGACCGGTGATGTATTGAGGAAGGGGTGGAGCCTGACTCTGGGCTCCGCCCCCTCCCCACCCAATCCCCCCCCCCCCCCCAATACTCTGCCCCCCCCCCTACAGCCCCCCCCCTCCCTCCCCCCACCGTCCTGCGGTACCTGGAGGAGCAAATCGGCGCCTTGGAGCCCCGCGGCCGTTACCCCCCGCCGAGGGCAGGTGGGTGCTGGGCTTGGGGGAGTGAAGGGGGGAGGGGGGGGCAATTACCACCCCATGGGGCATCAACTCTCCCCCCATGGCGAAGCACACCCCCCACCCCCCATTTCCCCCCCCCCCGGGTTATTCCCCCCCAACCCCAGGGGTATCGATGCCCAGTTTCCCCAGCAGGGGGCAGTGTCCCCCCTCCCATTCAGCACAGACTCGTGGGATCCCCAAGCCCCCCCAGACCCCCCGAAACTCCCCCCAGGACCCCCAAGAACCCCCCCAAACATCCCATAGGACCCCCAACCCCCCCCAGACCCCCCGAAACTCCCCCCAGGACCCCCCCAGACATCCCATAGGACCCCCAAGCCCCCCCAGACCCCCCCCAAACTCCACCCAGGACCTCCAAGGACCCCCCCAGGATCCCATAGGACACCCAAGCCCCCCCAGACCCCCCCAAACTCCTCCCAGGACCCCCCCAGACATCCCATAGGACCCCCAAGCCCCGGGGTATTAACCTCCCCCCCCCCACCACCATTTGCCCCACAGCCCCCCCCCCTCAGCGACATCAGCTCCCTCCACGAAGGACCGGACTCCTGGGTCCCCCGAGGACGCCCCCCATCTCCCCCATCCCCCCCCAGGGGGCGCTGGCGCTCAGCTGAGGTTTTGGGGGGATCCGGGGGGGGGTCACCCCCCCCCATCCCGTCCTCGATCCCGTTCCCGTGACGATCTTTTGAGGGGGGCTGAGCCCCTTCCCCGGCGCCCCCCCGGACCCCCCCGGCGCCTTCGTAAGGTGGGTAGGGGTGAGGGTCCCTGGTGGTGGGGGTGTTTGAGGGGGTCCTATGGGGTCTGGGGGGGTCTGGAAGTGCCCTACGGGGTCTTTAGGGGGGGCTTGGGGGTACTGGGGGGGGTCTGGGGGGCTGTACAGGGGCTCTGGTGGTCTTTGGGGGGTCCTTGGGGGGCCTGGGGGCAGTTTGGTGGGGGTCTGGGGGGGCTTGGGGGTACCATGGGATCCCTGGGGGGGTCCTTGGGGGTCCTGGAGGCAGTTTGGGGGGTTCTGGGGGGGCTTGGGGGTCCTTGGGGTCCTGGGGGGAGTTTGGGGGGGGATGGGGGGGCTTGGGGGTCCTATGGGATGTCTGGGGGGTCCTGGGGGTCCTGGGGGGAGTTTGGGGGGGTCTGGGGAGGCTTGGAGCTCCCATGGGATGTCTGGGGGGATCCTGGGGGGAGTTTGGGGGGTCTGGGAGGGCTTGGGGGTCCTTGGGTGTCCTCGGGGGAGTTTGGGGGGGGTCTGGGGGGGTCATTAGGGGCCCTGGGGGCAGTTTGGGGGGGTCTGGGGGGGCTTGGGGTTCCTATGGGATCCCTGGGGGGGTCCTTGGGAGTCCTGGGGGGAGTCTGGGGGGTCTGGGGGGGTTTGGGGGTCCTATAAAGTATTTAGGGGGGATCAGGTGGAATTGGGGGGGGGGGCACTGGGGGTCCCACCCCCCCGTGTCCCCCCAACCCCCCCTTTGACCCCTCCTCCCCCCCCCCCAGCACGACGCCCTGAGCCGCGAGAGCCTGGTGGTCTGAGCGCCCGGACCCTGTGACCCCCCCCTACCCCCCCTTCCCCCCCCCCTCCGAGGCTGTTTTTGGGGCCTTTTTTTAATTGGGGGGTGTGTGTGTGTCTGTGTGTGTGTGTGTGTGTGTGTCTTGCCCCTCCCCCACTCGTGATTTGGGGCCAAATAAAGTTTTTTAGAGAAAAAAAAACTGGGGGGAGGGGAGGGGGTTGGCGGGGCCCCCCCCCCCCGGATATCCCTATGACGTCACTGCATGGCGTCATCGCCCCCATTACATCACTGCATCCTATGGCATCACTTTTGGAGGGTCCCAGAGGATTTTGGGGGGTCCCTGAGGGGTCTCCGGTGGTCCCTGAGGGATTTGGGGGGTCCCTGAGGGGTCTCGGGTGGCTCCAGAGGGATTTGGGGGGGGTCTCTGAGGTTATTTGGGGGTCCCAGTGGGATTTTGGGGGTCCCTGAGGGGTCTTGGGGGGTTCCAGAGGATTTTGGGGGGTCCCAAGGGGGTCTCGGGGGTCCCTGAGGGGTCTTGGGGGGCTCCCGTGTCCCAGCGAGGGCGGGCGGGGGGGCGTGGTCCGGCCGTGATTGACAGCCAGCCGGCAGCCGGAGAGGGGGCGTGGCCCCGCCCTGTATACCAACCAATCGCCGGCGGGAGAGGGCGTGGCCTCGCCCTGCTTACCAGCCAACCGGCGGCTGGGATTGAGACAACCAACCGGCGGGAGGGGGCGTGGCCCTGCCCTGCTTACCGCCCAACCGGCGGCGGGAGGGGGCGTGGCCCCGCCCTGATTGACACCTGGCTGCCGCGGCGTGGGGAGGCAAAGCGGCGGCGGCGGCTGCCGGGACGCGTGGTGCACGCCGGGAGTTGTAGGAGGGGGCGGGGCCGCCCCCTTGCCCCGCCCCTTCCCTTCCCGACAGCCCCTGCGGCCGCCCGCACACCTTGGGCGCCCCTTACCAACCCCTGGGCGCCCCCCCCCCCCCGCCCCTCCCCCACCATGACGCTCTTTCACTTCGGCAACTGCTTCGCCCTCGCCTATTTCCCCTACTTCATCACCTACAAGTGCAGCGGCCTGTGAGCGGGGCACTGGGAGGGACTGGGAGGCGCTGGGAGGGGGGCTGGGGGCACTGGGAGGGGACTGGGATGCGACATAAGGGCACTGGGAGGGGGGCTGGGAGGCACTGGGAGGGAGGCTGGGGGTGCTGGGAGGGACTAGGAGGGGCGTTGGGAGGGACTGGGAGGGGGGCTGGGGGCGATGGGAGGCACTGGGAGTGACTGGGAGGTGACATAAGGGCACTGGGAGGGTAGTGGGGGGCACTGGGAGGGGGCCTAGGAGTGGGGCTGGGGG
>NC_051189.1:103508001-103533622 GCF_015220075.1 Falco rusticolus | reverse complement strand
ACTGGCAGAACCCCACAGGCCCTGCAGCCCCCATAGGCCCCAGGCCTGCTCCTATAGCCCCCTATAGGACCCCTATAGATTCTATAGGCACCGGAAGAGGCCCTGCTGGAAGAGGGAGAGGCGGCGGGTCTTGCGGATGAGGACGTCGGCGATCTGGCACATCTCGATGCTGATGAAGAAGACGGTGTAACACGTGTACTGCTGGTAGCGCCGCTGCTCAAAGGTCTATAGGAGGAACCTATAGATCAGCCGGGGGAGGGGCTATAGGGGGCTATAGGGGAAGGGGAAGGGCGGGGTTTACCCATTGCTGCCCATAACTGTCTTGTAGTTCCTGCTCATGAGTGTCCTCCCAACGCGGGCGCAGCCCCAAGCAGAGCAAGGGCCACCAGCCCTCCTGGGCCATGGCCACGAAGTAGTCGGTGAAGCCGGCGAAGGATTGGATGGCACCTATAGAAGGGGGAGGGGCACCCATGGGTGGTGGTGGGGGAACATAAGGACGTAGGGTGTCCGGGCACCCAGGGAGACAAGGAGCCAGGAACCCATGGACCCAGGGAGCAAGGGACCAAGGTGTTGGAGCACCCATGGACACAGGAACCCATGGACCCAAGGAGCAAGGATCCAAGGTGTTGGAGAACCCATGGACCCAGGTGTTGGAGCACCCAAGGACCCAAGGAGCAAGGGACCCAGGTGTTGGAGAACCCAAGGACCAAGGGACCCAGGTGTTGGAGCACCCATGGACCCAAGAACCCAAGGACTCAGGTGTTGGAGCACTCAAGGACCAAGGAACCCAAGGAACCCAAGGACCAGGAGACCCATGGACCAAGGGACCCAGGTGCCTGGGTGTCCCGGGACTCAGGGAGGTGGTGGGGGTGGGGGCACCCATGGGTGCTGGTGGCCGGTCCGTACCGATCTGGAAGTAGGAGTAGGCCGCCAAGGGTTCGTTGACCAAGCGGTCACGTCGAGGGTTGCGGGGCTTCAGGTGCATGATGTCACTCTCTGCTCTCTCATAGGCCAAGGAGACCGAGGGGAACTGAGGACACAAGGGACCCAGGCAGCTGGGTGGGGACCCCAACATGCAGGAGGGACCCCAATGTCTGGGTGAGGTGCCTAGATCTTTGGCTGAAGAGCCCCAAGGTCTATATGAAGAACCTCCAACAGCCAGGTGGAGAACCCCGGTTCCTGGGTGAGGAACCTCAACAACCAGTTGATGGACCCGGTTTCTGGGTGAGGAACCTCAATTCCCAGTTGATGGACCCGGTTCCTTGGTGAGGAACCTCAACGACCAGTGGATGGACCCAGTTCCTGGTGAGGAACCTCAACACCCAGTTGATGGACCCAGTTCCTGGGTGAGGAACCTCAATGCCCAGTTGATGGACCCAGTGGCTGGTTGAGGAACCTCAACACCCAGTTGATGGACCTGGTTCCTGGTTGAGGAACCTCAACAACCAGTTGATGGACCCGGTTCCTGGTTGAGGAACCTCAACACCCAGTTGACAGACTGGTTGGTGGACCCAGTTCCTGTGTGAGGAACCTCAACACCCAGTTTTTGGACCTGATGGCTGGTTGAGGAACCCCAACGTCCAGTTGATGGACCCAGTGGCTGGTTGAGGAACCTCAACACCCAGTTGATGAACCCGGTTCCTGGTTGAGAAACCTCAACAACTAGTTGATGGACCCGGTTTCTGGTTGAGGAACCTCAACGCCCAGTTGACAGACCGGTTGATGGACCCAGTGACTGGTTGAGGAACCTCAACAACCACTTGATGGACTGGTTGATGGACCCAGTTCCTGTGTGAGGAACCTCAACGCCCAGTTGTTGGACCTGATGGCAGGTTGAGGAACCTCAACACCCAGTTGACGGCCCGGTTGATGGACCTGATGGCTGGTTGAGGAACCTCAGCGCCCAGATGATGGCCTGGTTGGTGGCCCCAGTGACCACCCCTCCCCGCTCCAGACACTCACGATGTCCGTGCAGAGCTCGATGAAGAGGATGGTGATGCAACCCAAGGGCAGGGGGACACTGGCCGTGATGTAGATGAGGTAAGGGGTCAACTCGGGGATGTTCTTGGTCAACGTGTAGGCAATGGACTTCTTCAGATTGTCAAAGATCAAGCGGCCTGGGCAAGGGTGGGGACACCGTGTCACCAGGGTGGTGTCACCCGCTATCACCCACCCCACCGGTGTCCCCAGTGGCACCTTGTTCCACGCCGGTGACGATGGAGGCGAAGTTGTCATCCAGGAGGATCATGTCAGCCGCGTTCTTGGCGGCGTCGGAGCCGGCGATGCCCATGGCCACCCCGATGTCCGCCTTCTTCAGCGCGGGGGAGTCATTCACTCCGTCCCCGGTCACTGCCACGATGGCACCCTGGAGGGGTGGGGACCACAGGAGAGAAGGATGAGGACCATGAGGAACATCAACCATCCCAACCATGGTGGCACCTTGGGGAACATCAACAATCCCCATCACGGTGGCACCTCAAGGACCATCTCCATCCCCACCATGGTGGCACTTTGAGGACACAGGGACAGGGACCATCGCCAACCCCATGACACCTTGAGGTCCACCACCATCCCCACCATGGTGGCACCTTGAGGACCATCAACCATCCCCGTCATGGTGGCACCTTGGGGAACATCAACCACCCCCACCATGGTGGCACCTTGGGGACACAGGGACAAGAGGGATGGGGACAGGGACCATCCCCAATGCCATGACACCTTGAGGTCCACCACCATCCCCACCATGAAGAACTTTAGGTTGTACCCATGTCCCCACCCCACACCCATTGTCCCCAGTGTCCCCACCAGCCGCTGGCAGCTCTCCACGATGACCAACTTCTGCTGCGGTGACGTCCTGGCGAAGACCATCTCGGGGTGGGCGCGGAGAAGACCTTCCAACGCCCCTGGGGTCATGGCCGCCAACTCCGCCCCTGTCACCACCCGTGCCCTCGCCTGCCTGGGTGGGGACACCATGGTCACCTGGGTGTCTCCAACTTGGACCACCTAGGTCTCTTTGGTGGCTACCTGCCTCCCACCTGGGGTCCACCCGCTCCAGGGGGACACGGAGACGAGCTGCCACCTCCTCGGGGGTCTCGCTGCCCTCCGAGATGATGCCAACGGCCGCCGCAATGGCCTTGGCCGTGATGGGGTGGTCACCGGTCACCATGATCACCTGGGGACATGAGGACATGGGGGGTGGGGTGGGCACCTGGGGGTTCCTGGGGGTTCTGGTGGCACCCGTGGGCCACCATGGGCCTCCAGGTCTTTGGTGGGCCCCCATCCCCACGTCCTCCACATTTTCCATGTCCCCATGGCCTTGAGGTTCTCCATGTCCCCATGGCCTTGATGTCCCCCATCCCCACGTCCTCCATGTCCCCCCACATCCTTGATGTCCCCCCATCTCCATGTCCCCTCCAACCTCAATGTCCCCATGTCCTTGATGTCCCCCATCTCCACATCCTCCATGTCCCCATGTCCTTGATGTTCTCCATGTCCCCACGTCCTCCATGTCCCCATGTGTCCCCACGTCCTTGGTGTCCCCCCATCCCCATGTCCTCCATGTTCTCCATGTCCCCATGGCCTTGATGTCCCCCCACCCCCACGTCCCCTCCAACCTCCATGTCCCCATGTCCTCCATGTCCCCCCACACCCACCCCGTCCCCATGTCTCCTACCCTGATCCCGGCCGTGCGACACTTGAGTACAGCCTGGGGGACGGTGGCCCTGGGTGGGTCAATCATGGAGACCAACCCAGCGAAGCAAAGTCCCACGGCCACCTCTGGCAGCGCCTCGGGGTCTGTCCCGGCCGCCACCGTCCCCGCTGGCAGCCAGCGGGCGCAGAACCCTTGGGTGGGGGGGACGACAAGGTGGGGGAGGTGAGGGGACACTGGGGGACTCATGATGTCCCCCCATCCCCACGTCCACATCTCCCTGTTGTGTCCCCCCACCTCCATGTCTACATCTCCCCGTGATGTCCCCCCATCCCCACGTCCCCATGGTGTCCCTCCATCCCCATGTCCCCATCACCCTGTGGCGTCCATCCCCACATCCTCATCACCCCATGATTTCTCGCCGTCCCCATGTCCCCATGGTGTCCCCTCATCCACATGTCCTCATCACCCCATGATGTCCCTCCATCCCCACGTCCCCATGGTGTCCCTCCATCCCCACATCCCCATCACCCCGCGATGTCTCCCCATCCCCCCATCCCCATGGCGTCCCTCCATCCCCATGTCCCCATCACCCCGTGATATCCCCATGTCCCCATGGTGTCCCTCCATCCCCACGTCCTCATCACCCTGTGATGTCCCCCCATCCCCACGTTTCCACCATGCCCCCCACCCCACTCACCCAACACCCTCTCCCCCCGCCCCCCCAGCTCGGCGTAGGCCTCCTCGAAGGCCTCCCGCCACTGGGCGTCCAGGGCCAGCTCCTGCCCCTTCAGCAGCACCGTGCTGCACCGCTCCAGCACCCGCTCGGGGGCGCCCTTCAGGACCAGCAGCTGACGTTCTCCTGCCTCGTGGACTGACAGCTGTTGAGGAACCCAGATGTTTGGGGGCCCACCCAGATGTTTGGGGGTCCACTCAGATGTTTGGGGGCCCACCCAGATCTCTAGGTCCCATCCAGATCCCTAGGTCCCACCCTAGACCATTGGGTGCCTCCCAGTAGCTTGGGTGACCTCCAGATGCCTTGGTCATCCTTGGGTGCTTGAGTCCTTCATGGCCATTAACTTTCCTCCTGGACATCTGGACCGTACCCTAGATGTCTAGGTCCACCCTGGGTGCTGGGGTACCCTTCCCAGATGTTGGGGATCCCCCCAGATGTTGAGGTCCCCCAAGAACCCTTGGTTCCTTGATGACCCTCAAGGTTCCTCCTCACCATCCTTCTCCTTCCAGATGTTTCCACCCCACCAAAACCCTCCATCCTCCCACCCTGATATTGGGGACCCCACCCAGATGTTGAGGACCCCACCCAGATGTTGGGGACCTCCCTAAACTCTTGATTCCTTGATGACCCTCAAGGTTCCTCTTCACCATCCTTCTCCTTCCAGATTTTTCCAGCCCACCAAACACTTCCATCCCCCCATCCAGATATTGGGGATGCCCCCCAGATGTTGGGGACCCCACCCAGATGTTGAGGACCCCCCCCCAGATGTTGAGGACCCCCCTGAACCCTTGAGTCCTTGATGACCCTCAATGTTCCTCCTCACCATCCTTCTCCTTCCAGATACTTCCAGCCCACAAAACCCCTCCATCCCCCCACCCAGATGTTGGAGACCCCACCCAGATATTGGGGGGTGGGTGGGGTGTCCTCATGCCCCGCCCCTCCCCCACCTGGAACTTGTTGGTGGAGTTGAAGGGCAGCTCAGCCACCTTGGGGAACCTCCCCCTGGCCTCCGCCACCGACCCCACCGTCACCTCCGCGAACTTCAGCAGCGCTGTCTCTGATGCGTCGCCGATGACGTCACGCTGTGGGGGGGGAGGGGCTTAGCAGGTTAGGGGCGGGGCCACACCTCACCCTCTATAGAATCCATATAAGGGAGGTCCTGGCCCCTATAGACCTCCCCAAGTCTTAGAGAGGGTCCCTATGGAGGGGGGAGGGGTGGGGGGGGGGAGGGGGAGCCCATATTTCTCCCCCCCCCCCAGATTCTATATATTTCCAGCCCCATATAGTACCGCCATAGGTACCCTGGCCCCTATACATGCATCCCAACCCCTATAGGCATCCTGGCTCCTATACCCTCCTCCCAACCCAACGTAAAGCCCCATATAGGGTCCTGACATGCCCTTCCAAGCCCCATATAGCCTCTATATGTCCCTGCCAACCTCCTATAGGGTCCTGACATGCCCTTCCACGCCCTGTAGATTCTCTATATGTCCCTGCCAGCCTCCTATAGGGTCCCTACACACCCTTCCAAGCCCCATATAGGGTCCCTACATGCCTTTCCAAGCCCCATATAGCCTCTATACGTCCCTCCCAGCATCCTATAGAACACCTCAAAGGCCCTTGGCCCCTATACCCTCCTCCCAACCCAACGTAAAGCCCCATATAGGTCCCAACATGCCCTTCCAAGCCCCATATATGGTCCTCCAGCCCCTCCCAGCACCATATAGGCCCCCTATATGTCCCGCCTAACCTATAGGCGCTATACCTTGGCCACGGGGACGTTGTCTTGCCCCGGCTTGAACTGGGCACGGTTGCAGAGGGTGACGACGCGGCTCAGCATGGTCCACGTCTCCGATGACTGGTCGAAGCTCTGCCCTTGGGTGGTGGGACAGGGTGGGGGAGGGGGTCACCAGGGTGGGGTGGGGTGGGGTGGGGTGGGGGGAGGTGTCCACCTATAGATTCCATCTCACCGGATTGGTCCTCGGTGGTGTCGGCCGTATGGATCTGGTTGTCGAACCAGAGATGCGCCACCGTCATGCGGTTTTGGGTGAGGGTCCCTGTCTTGTCGGAGCAGATGACCGAGGTGGACCCCAAGGTCTCCACCGCTTCCAGGTTCTTCACCACGCAGTTCTTCCGTGCCAACCGCTTGGCCGTCAAGGAGAGGCACACCTGGGGGGGGGGGGGGGGAGGGGATGGACCTCAGCACCCTTGGGTGGTGGTGGTGGGGGGGTCCATGGCATCCATAGGGTCCACCCCTGGTGGCCGTGGAGCCCTGAGGACCTTCAGGAATGAAGGGGAGGGGTGGGGATCTATAGGGAGAAGGAGAAGCTGTATGGAGTCTCTGGGTTGTTGGGGACCCAGGGGACTTCATGGTGAGCTCCATGGGTCTATGGAGACCCTCAAGGGTGCCAGAGCAGCCACATCTTGTGGTGGACCCATGGGGGCCTCCTGGGTCCATGAAGAACCTCAAGTCACCCATAGCACCCACGCTTTGTGGTGGACCCATGAGGACCTCATGGGTCCCAGGTGAGCCCCATGGTTCCATGAAGACCCTAAAATCCCCCAGAGCACCCATGCTTTGTGGTGGACCCTTGGGGACCTCATGGTGAGCTCCATGGCTCCATGAAGGCCCTCAAGTCCCCCATAGCACCCAGGCTTTGTGGTGGACCCACAACCCTGTAGCTCCAAGCCCCACAACACCCCAAGCCATACCGTGACAGTGGCCAGCAACCCCTCGGGGACATAGGCCACCACGATGGCCATGAAGAAGACCATAGCCCGGAGGAAGGGGTAACCGATGACCATGGCCACCACGAAGAAGGTGGCGCCGAAGAAGATGGCAAGGCCGGCAATGATGTCCACAAAGTGCTCGATCTCGATGGCAATGGGGGTCTTCTCGTTCTCCACCCCTGAGGCCAAGCTGGCGATACGCCCGATGATGGTCCGGTCACCCGTGTTGATCACCAAGCCCATGGCTGTTCCTGTAGGACACGGGTGACCAGGTGGGACCTGTGGGTCCCGGTGGGACCCAGACACCCAGGTGGGACCCAGGTGACCAGGTGGGACCCAGATGTCCATGTGGGACCCAGATGTTCAGGTGGGACCCAGATTTTCCTGTAGGACCCAGGTGAATAGGTGGGACCCAGGTATTTAGGTGGGACCCAGATGTCCAGGTGGGACCCAGATGTTCAGGTGGGACCCAGGTGACCAGTTGGGACCCAGGTGACCAGGTGGGACCCAGACCTCCAGGTGGGACCCACCTTCTAGACACATGGTGGAGAAGAAGGCGATGTTGCGGGTCTCCAGGGGTGACTCGTGGGTGCATTCGGGTGACCGCGTCTGGGGCTCCGACTCCCCCGTCAATGAAGAGTTGTCCACCTGGAGATGATGCCGAGAGGTGGGAAGGGGACATCTGGCCACCCGACCCTCCCCCCCCCCCCCAAGGTCCCCAGATGTCCAAGCCCACCTTGCACCCTTGGGCTGAGATGATTCTGATGTCGGCAGGGACTCGGTCCCCTCCTTTGATCTCCACCAGGTCACCCACCACCAACTCATTGGCATTGATCTGGAGCTTGTCCCCTTCTCGGATCACCGTGGCTTGCTGGAGGTGACAGGAGAATCCAGAGGTCCAGGTGGGCACCCAAAAGGGGTTGGGTGGGGGAGGGGCCCAAGGGTCTTGGTGGTCCCACCTGAGGAACGAGGTTCTTGAAGCTGGCGATGATGTTGGTGCTCTTGAACTCTTGGTAGTAACCGAAGCAACCAGTGACGACGACGACGGCGATGAGGGCGATGGCGAGGTACAGCTGGAGGGGGGGAGGGGACAGGATCAGGCCCCCCCAGGTGGCCAGGTACCCCCAACCCCCCAGGACCTGGGTATCCTGCCCACCCCCAGAAGGTCCTAGACACCTGCAGCCCCCTCTACCCCCCTCCACATTCCCCTCTCCTGAGGGTCCCTGGCTTCCAGGTGCTCCCCAAGAGGGACCCAGATGTTCTCCTGGGTGAAGCCAGATGTTCTCCACCTCAGGTGGACCCAGATGTTCCCTAGGACGGGCCCAGGTGTTCCTCAAGCCATGGACCCAGGTGTTCTCCCCTAGGTGGAGCCAGGTGTCCCCTCCAAGATGGACCCAGGTGTGAACTCAGATGTTCTTCACCCAAGGTGGACCCATGTGTTGCCTCCAAGGTGGACCCAGAGGTTCTCCCAGATGGACCCAGATGTTTCCCACCCCAGATGTTCTCCACCCCAGATGGACTCAGATGTTCTCCCAGAGGAACCCAAATGTTCTCCACCCCAGATGGACCCAGATGTTGTCCCAGAGGAACCCAAGCATCCTCCCCCACCCCAGGTGGACCCCGTTGTCCAACGTACGTTGTCGGAGCTGCCGCGGTCCCCCTCCCCCTCCTGCACACCGTAGGCAATGAGGCAAATAGCTGCTGCCACCCACATCAGGCACTGGAGACCCCCGGCCAACTGACGCCCAAACTTGACACACTCGGGGGTCCCACGGGGGGGGCGGAGCTCATTGGGGCCGTCTCGCAGCAGCCGCTCGGCTGCCACCGCCTCCACCAGGCCCTGCCGTGGTCAAGCGGGGTCAATGGGGTTGGTGGGGTCAATGGGGTCAAGGGGGTTGACCTGGGGTCAATGGGGTGGGTGGGACTGGTGGGGTTGGTGGGGTCAATAGGGTTGGTGGGGTCAATGGGGTTGGCCTGGGGTCAATGGGGTGGGTGGGACTGGTGGGGTCAATGGGGTCGATGGGGTTGGTGGGGTCCATGGGGTTGACCTGTGGTCAATGGGGTGGGTGGGATCAATGAGGTCAATGGGGTCAATGGGGTTGACCTGGGGTCAATGGGGTGGGTGGGACTGGTGGGGTCAGTGGGGCTGGTAGGGTCAATGAGGTCAATGGGGTCTATGGGGTTGACCTGAGGTCAATGGGGTGGGTGGGATTGGTGGGGTCAATGGGTTTGGTGGGGTCAATAGGGTCAATGGGGTTGACCTGGGGTCAATGGGGTGGATGGGGCTGGTGGGTTCAGTGGGGTGGGTGGGGTCAATGGGGTCAAGCGGGGTCAATGGGGTCAATGAGGTCAATGGGGTCAGTGGGGTTGACTGGGGTAAGTGGGGCTGGTGGGGTCAATGGGGTCAATGGGGCCAAGCAGGGTTGACTGGAGGTCAATGGGGTGGGTGGGACTGGTGGGGTCAATGGGGTCAATGAGGTCAGTGGGGTCAATGAGGTCAATGGGGTCAATGGGGTTGACCTTTGGTCAATGGAGTGGGTGGGACTGGTGGGGTTGGTGGGGTCAATAGGGTTGGTGGGGTCAATGGGGTTGATCTGGGGTCAATGGGGTGGGTGGGACTGGTGGGGTCAATGGGGTTGACCTGTGGTCAGTGCGGTGGGTGGGACTGGTGGGGTCAATGGGGCTGGTGGGGCCAATGGGGTCAATGAGGTCAATGGGGTTGACCTGGGGTCAATGGGGTGGGTGGGACTGGTGGGGTCAGTGGGTGTTGGGTCAATGGGGTCAATGGGGTTGGAGGTCAGAAGGTCATTGGGAGCTGGGGGGGTGGGGGTCGTGGGGTTGTCTGGGGTCAGAGGTCAGAAGTCACCCACCTTGGTGATGCTGGTGCTGTACTTGACCTCCAGGTCCTTCGTGTCAAGCTTGTGGTCATCCTGGGGGCAACGGTGTCAGCGCTGGCCACGCCCCTCATAGTGCCCCCAGTATGGCCCAGTGCCCTCACTGCCCCTCCCAGTGCCCCCCAGTGGCCCCCCAGTCTCTCCCAGTGCCCCCTGCTGACCCTCCTAGTCCCTCCCAGTCTCTCCCAGTCCCTCCCAGTCCCCCTTTTTGACCTCCCAGTCCCCCTTGTTGACCTCCCAGTCCCTCCCAGTGCCCCCTGCTGACCCTCCCAGTCCCTCCCAGTCTCTCCCAGTCCACTCCATTGCCCCCCCAGTCCCTCACAGTGCCCCCTGCTGACCCTCCCAGTCCCTCCCAGTCTCTCCCAGTCCCCTCCCAGTCCTCCTTGTTGACCTCCCAGTCCCTCCCAGTGCCCCCAGCTGACCCTCTCAGTCCCCCTTGTTGACCTCCCAGTCCCTCCCAGTGCCCCCGCTGACCCTCCCAGTCCCTCCCAGTCCCATACCACGTCCATCTCCTTCTTCATGTCCTCCAGCTTCTCCTGCTTGCGGCGGCCGCGACCCTTTGGCGCGACCTGGCCCCGCGGCCCCAGCTCGTAGCTCTCCTGGGGGCAGAGGTCAAAGGTCAGCAGGGGGAGGGGGTGGCCCCCCTCCCCCCTCCCCATCCTCCATCCCTCCTCCAATCTCCACCATCCCTCCTCCGTCCCCCCTCCCTCCTTCATCCCTCCATCCCCCCTCCCCTTTCCCTCCTCCATCCCTGCCCCCTCCCTTCTCCATCCTTCCTCCATCCTTCCCCCATCCCTCCTTCATCCCTACTCCATCCCTCCTCCATCCTCCTCCATCTCTCCTCCATCCTCCTCCATCCTTCCTCCATCCTTCCTCCATCCCTCCTCCATCCCTTCTCCATCCTCCTCCATCCCTCCTCCATCCCTCCTCCATCCCTCTTTCATCCTTCCTCCATGCTTCCTCCATCCCTACTCCATCCTCCTCCATCTCTCCTCCATCCCCCCTCCCTCCTCCATCCCTCCCCCCTCCCTCCTCCATCTCTCCTCCATCCTTCCTCCATCCCTCCCCCCTCCCTCCTCCATCCTTCCTCCATTCCTCCTCCATCCCTACTCCATCCCTCCTCCATCCCTACTCCATCCTTCCTCCATCCCTACTCCATCCCCACCTCTCCCCCATCCCTCCTCCATCACTCCATCCCCCTCCCCCTCCCTCCTCCATCCTCCTCCATCCCTCCTCCCTCCTCCATCCCTCCATCCCCCCCTCCCCCCATCTCCCCCCCATCACCTCCTTCCCCATGGCAGCTCCCAGCAGCTCCCAGTGCTTCCCAGTCCCTCCCAGTCCGCTTCCCACCTCCCCTTATACCCCCCGGGGAACCGCCCCAAGGTGACCTTGCCCGGACGCCTGGATCCTTCCCGGGTGGGGGAGGGGTGGGGGGGTGGGGACACCCGGGATCCTTAATTTGGGGGGGGACGGGGATGGTAACAACCTGGACCTGATATGGGGGGAGGGGGGGGGCACTTATGGCGGGGGTGGGGGCAATTGGGGGGGGGGGCAGTTATGGGGTGGGGGAGGGGGTCTCACAGACCTGCCCCCCCCCATTCCAATCACCCTCAGGCCACCCTTGATGCCCATCCCCCCCCCCCTTTATCAGGTGGTGGCTTATCGAGTGGGGGAGGGGCAGCCCGGCCACCTACTTTCCCTTTCGCTGCTCATTAATGATTAATTACTGATATCTAATCAACGCCATCCCCGTGACAGGCACCATGGGGGGGTGGGACACCTCCCTTCCCCCCCCCCCCCCCCCCCCCGGCATCCAGAAGGTCCCATCATGCTTTGCTCCACCCCGAAGCCACCAAGACCCACCTGGGAGACCCAAGGATGGGGGAAGGGACCTGGGGGTGGGGGGTAGAGGACCCCCCCCCACCCCCCCACCCCCATGGTGTCACCACCCTGCTTTGGTTGGGTGACCCCGAGCATCTAGGCTCCCATCATGCTTTTCTCCACGTCCCCAAGGGGACCCAGATGTCCCCGGTTCCCAGAAGGCTTTGCGAGTGGGGGGGGGGGGGAGGGGGGGCATGGGCACCCCCGGATGCCTGGGACCTTCACGATCTGGTTGGGAGCGGGTCAGGTGAGAGGGGACCATTGGGTGGCCAAGACCCCTGTGAGGCAGGAGGTCCATGGGGTGGTGGGACATGGAGCCCCGTGGGGCAGGAGGTCCATGGGGTGGTGGGATGTGGACCCCCTGTGGGGTAGGAGGTCCATGGCGTGGTGGGACGTGGAGCCCTGTGGGGCTGGAGGTCCATGGGGTGGTGGGACATGGCCCCTCTGTGGGGCAGGAAGTCCATGGAGTGGTGCGATGTGGACCCCCTGTGGGGCAGGACGTCCACGGGGTGGTGGGATGTGGAGTCCTGTGGGGCAGGAGGTCCATGGGGTGGTGCGATGTGCAGCCCTGTGGGGCAGGAGGTCCACGGGGTGGTGCGACATGGACCCCCTGTGGGGCAGGAGGTCCATGGGGTGGTGGTGGTGGTACCCAGACTTCCTCCAGAAGAAGGAAGGAAGTGAGCTTGACTGGCTTCGAGCGGGGGAGGAACCTTGATGCCACCGAATCTCAGCGGGGGAGGGGCACCAAGGTACCCCAACCCCCACTTCCTGGGTCCTCTTGGACCTCTGGGTCCCCACCAGCCACCTTAGGGTGTCCTCCCACCCCCCACCCCCCACCCAGGTGACTCCTTGATCTCCTTGGTGAAGGTCTGGCCATGTGGGTCTTCATCTCCTTCATCTTCCTCTTTCCAGGTAGGGACCTTCCATGGAGGGGGGTGGGGGGCCTGGTGGGGGAGGGGGGGCTCCTTCTGGTTTTTGGGGTGGGGGTGGGGTAATGGGTGGGGTTTTCCAGGTGACTAGGTGCTCCAAACACCTGTGGTGGGTCCCCATGGCCTTGGTGGTTGAAGGTCTCCTTGGAACATCTCAGTGCCCAGATGTCTACGTCCGGGGACATTTGGATCCATGACCAACTGGATCCCTGGAATCCTGGGTCCCCAAACACTTGTGTCCTGGGATGTCCAGGTCCCTCAGCAGCCTAGATCCCTCTGGCCTTTGGGGTTCAAGGTATCTCAGGAACATCTCCATTCCTGGACACCTGTCCCCCCAGGCACCTGGATCCGTGACCACCTGGATCTCCAGATCCCTGGGTCCTCAAAACACCTCGATCCCCAAAACACTTGTGTCCTGGGACGTCCAGGCTCTGGCCTTTGGGGTTGGTGGTATCTCAGGAACATCTCCATCCCTGGACACCTGCAATTCCTGGACACCTGGCTCTGTGACCACCTGGATCCCCAGATCCCTGGGTCCCCAAAACACCTCAAATCCCCCCCAACCCCTGATTCCTTTACAGCTTCTGCACGTTCCTCGTCCACCTGTCCTAAGCCGGTGACGGCTCCTGAAGCCTTGGTGGCCACCTTGGGTTCCTGCCTCTACATCCCCTGCCGCTATGACCTTTGCCAAGCTGGACCGTCTCCCCATCCCCCCCTCCTCCGGTGGCTCCATCATCCCCATTATGATCCCCAGCAGCAGAAATTTTGGGGGAGGGCGGTGGAGGAACACCGAGGAACCACGGGAAGCCCCCAAGGTGACTGTAGCTTGACCATCCCCCGCGTCTACCCCGAGAGCGCAGGGGTCTACGGGTTGAGGTTGATGGCCAACGCCAGCCGGCGGTACTACAAAGACCTGCGGTGGATGCACCCCGTCACCGTTAATGTCACTGGTAGGAACCCCCACCTTGGGGTGAACCCCTCCCCCCCATCTCCCACCCACACCATCCCCCCATCTCCCACCCCCACCCTTAGCCCACCATCGGTGTCCTCCTTGGGCCGGACCGGTGTCAACAGCTGGTGTCCACCCAGTGTCCCACCAGTGTCCCACCAGTGTCCTCCCGGTGTCCACCCAGTGTCCCCCCTTGTGTCCCCCATTATCCCACCAGTGTCCCCCCAGTGTCCCCCCCTTGTCCCCCCATTATCTCACCAGTGTCCCCCCTTGTCCCCCCTTTTCCCCCCACTGTCCCCCCAGTGTCCCCCATTATCCCACCAGTATCCCCACATTGTCCCCCCTTGTGTCCCCCATTATCCCCCCAATGTCCTCCCAGTGTCCCCTCTTGTGTCCCCAATATCCCACCAGTGTCCCCCATTATCCCCCCAGTGTCCCCCCAGTGTCCCCATCTTGTGTCCCCCAATATCTCACCAGTGTCCCCCATTATCCCCCCAGTGTCCTCCCAGTGTCCCCCCATTGTCCCCCCCGTGTCCCAAATATCCCACCAGTGTCCCCCATTATCCCACCAATGTCCCCCAGTGTCCCCCTCTTGTGTCCCCCATTATCCCACCAGTGTCCCCCCCTTGTTCCTTCCTTGTCCCACCAGTGTCTCCCCATTGTCCCCCCATTGTCCCACCAGTGTCCTCCCCTTTTCCCCCCATTATCCCACCAGTGTCCCCCCATTATCCCACCAGTGTCCCCCCATTGTCCCCCCATTATCCCCCCAGTGTCCCACCATTTTCCCACCACTGTCACCCCACTGTCCCCCCTTGTGTCCCCCAATATCCCACCAGTGTCCCCCCACTTATCCTCCCCTTGTCCCCCCTTTTTCCCCCATTCCCCCCCCAGTGTCCCCCCATCCCCCCCATTTCCCCCCCCACTTACCCCCCATTATCCCCCATCCTCCTCCCCCCATCCCCATCCCCCATATTCTCCCCCCCCATTACCCCCCCATCCCTTTCCCCCCCCCCACTAACCCCTCTTCCAGGGACCCCCCCTGCCCCCCACCTCTGGCCGGACCCAGCCCCCCTCACCCAAGGCCAGAAGAGCAACCTTGGGTGCTGGGTGCCCCCCACCTGCCCGGAGAAGACCCCCACCCTCACCTGGGAGGGACCCGTCAGTGAGACGTGGGGGGCCCACCTGGATACCTGGATCCCCCCCACCACCGTCGTGTCCTACGAGGTGGTGGGGACCCTCTTGACCTTTGAACCCTCGGGGGACCATGATGGGACCTCCATCCACTGCATCCTTCGGGGGTCCGACGGGAAGATCATCAGCCAGGCATCCCGGCAACTCCAGGTCCACTGTGAGATGTGGGGGAGGGGTCCTTGGAAGGGGGAGGGGCGATTCTTGGGGGGTGATGGGGTGGTGGACACCTGGGTGTCCCATATGGGGGCTATGGGGGGGGGTCTTGGGGAGCTACAGATGATGCTGGCGTGGGTGTTCCACCATCTTTAGGTCCATTAAGAGATATTGGGGGGGGTCCTGGGGGTCTTCGAGGGGGTGGGGGGGCTCCTTGGGGGTCTTGGGGGGTTATGGAAGGTTCCAGATGCCTGGGTCACCTATGTGGGGGCTATGGGTGGGGTCTTGGGGGTCCTATAGGCTCCTGGGTCCCCCTATGGAGATTATGGGGGGGTTATAGGGGTCCTATAGGCTCCTGGGTCCCCCTATAGAGATTATGGGGGTTTATGGGGGGGTTATGGGGGTCCTATAGACTCCTGGGTCCCCTATAGGGAGAATATTGGGGGTCTTGGGGGAGCATTATGGGGTTCCTATAGGCTCCTGGCTCCCCCCTATAGAGATTATGGGGGGTTATGGGGGTTCTATAGGCTCCTGGGTCCCCCTATAGATATTAGGGGGGGGGTCTTGGGGGGCTCTGGGTCCGGGGTTGGCTTGGCGGGAGCCTGGAAGGAATTTTGGGGGTCCCTTGGTGTCTGGGAGACTGGGGCTGGGCGCGTGTTGGCCCCATACTGGTCTATACTGGTTTATACTGGTTTATACTGGTCTGCCCCCCAGATGCGCCACGGGACGTGCGGGTGGTGGTGACACCGCCATCCCCTGTCCACGAGGGCCGGGAGGTGACACTGAGCTGCCAGGACCTGGCCAACCCCCCCTCCCACACCTACACCTGGAGCCTGGAGGGCCACATCCTGCCCCAGCATGGGGCCCAGGTCCTGCTGGGTCCCACCAAGGCCACCCACGGGGGCACCTACCGCTGCCAGGCCACCAACCGCCTGGGGACCACCGAGTCCCCCCCCACCAGCCTGGAGGTCTACTGTGAGTGGGGAGAGGGGGGGGCGGAGGGGGGGGGGGGCGGACCTGTCAATCAGCCTTGGTGCCGCCCATTCAGAACATGTCAGTCACCCTTGGTCCCACCCATTAGGAATATGCCAATCACCCTTAGCCCCACCCATCAAGAGCCTGTCAATCACCCTTGGTCCCAACCCTTAAGAACCTGTCAATCACCCTTAGCCCCACCCATCAAGAATGTGTCAATCACCCTTGGTCCCACCATTTAGGAACCTGACAATCGCCCTGAGCCCCGCCCATTAGGAACATGTCAATCAGCCTTAATCCCACCCATCAGGAACCTGTCAATCACCCTTGGTCCCGCCCACTCAGAACATGTCAGTCAGCCTTGGTCCCACCATTGAGGAACCTGACAATCAGCCTTAATCCCACCCATCAGGAACCTGTCAATCACCCTTGGTCCCGCCCATTGGGAACCTGTCAATCACCCTTAGCCCCACCCTTGAGAATCCGTCAATCACCCTTAGCCCCACCAATCAGGAACCTGTCAATCACACTTAGCCCTGCCCTTGAGTACCCGTCAATCACCCTTGGCCCCAACCATTGGGAACCTGTTGATCACCCTTAGCCCACCCTGTTAAGAACCTGTCAATCACCCCTAGCCCCACCCATTCAGAATATGTCAATCACCCTTATCCCCACCCATTGGGATCCTGCCAATCACCCTTAGCCCCGCCCCACCCTTCCCCCCATCCTCCCCCTCCCCCCACCAAGACCCTGCCCATCCCCCGTCCCCCAACCCCCCACCCCCTTCAGCCCCCCCCATCTGTCATCCTGGGGGCCCCGCCTCTTTCTGTCCCGGTGGGCGTGTCCGTGCCCCCTACCAAGCCCTGCCCCCTCCCCACAGACCCACCCCGGGACGTTCGGGTGGTGGTGACACCGCCGTCCCCCGTCCACGAGGGCCGGGAGGTGACACTGAGCTGCCAGGACCTGGCCAACCCCCCCTCCCACACCTACACCTGGAGCCTGGGGGGCCACATCCTGCCCCAGCGCAGGGCCCAGGTCCTGCTGGGTCCCACCAAGGCCACCCACGGGGGCACCTACCGCTGCCAGGCCACCAACCGCCTGGGGACCACCGAGTCCCCCCCCACCAGCCTGGAGGTCTACTGTGAGTGGGGGGAGGGTGGGGCGGGGAGGGAGGGAGGATGGTTGAGGTGGCCGTGGGTGGGGTTGTGAGTGTGGTGGTGGGACAGTTGATATGGTCAAGATGGCCATGGGGTGGTTGAGATGGTGGTGGGATGCTTGAGATGGTCAGGATGGTGGTGGGATGGTTGAGATGGCCATGGGGTGGTCGAGATGGTGGTGGGATGGTTGAGATGGTCAAGATGGTGATGGGATGGTTGAGATGGCCATGGGGTGGTGAAGATGGTAGTGGGATGGTTGAGATGGTCAAGATGGCCATGGGGTGGTTGAGATGGTGGTGGGATGGTTGAGATGGTCAAGATGGCCATGGGGTGGTTGAGATGGCCATGGGGTGGTGAAGATGGTGGTGGGATGGTTGAGATGGTCAAGATGGTGGTGGGATGGTTGAGATGGTGAAGATGGTGGTGGGGTTGGTCAAGATGGTGGTGGGGTGGTTGAGAAGGTCAAGATGGCCATGGGATGGTTGAGATAGCCATGGGGTGGTTGAGAAGGTCAAGATGGCCATGGGATGGTTGAGATAGCCATGGGGTGGTGAAGATGGTGGTGGGATGGTTGAGATGGTCAGGATGGTGGTGGGATGGTTGAGATGGCCATGGGGTGGTTGAGATGGTGGTGGTATGGTTGAGATGGTCAGGATGGTGGTGGTGTTGGTGAAGATGGTGGTAGGATGGTTGAGAAGTTCAAGATGGCCATGGGGTGGTTGAGATGGCCATGGGGTGGTCGAGATGGCCATGGGGTGGTCAAGATGGTTGTAGGATGGTTGAGAAGTTCAAGATGGCCATGGGGTGGTTGAGATGGCCATGGGGTGGTCGAGATGGTGGTGGGATGGTTGAGATGGTCAAGATGGCCATGGGGTGGTTGAGATGGCCATGGGGTGGTCGAGATGGTGGTGGGATGGTTGAGATGGTCAAGATGGCCATGGGGTGGTTGAGATGGCAGTGTGGGGGTCAAGATGGTGGTGGGATGGTTGAGATGGTCCAGATGGCCATGGGGTGGTTGAGATGGCAGTGTGGGGGTCAAGATGGTGGTGGGATGGTTGAGATTGTCAGGATCGTGGTGGGATGGTTGAGATGGCCATGGGGTGGTGAAGATGGTGGTGGGATGGTTGAAATGGTGGGTCAAGGTCACCATTGGTGGTCCAGATGGTGGGTCAAGGCCACCAGATGTGGGCCAAGGTCACCATAGATGGTCCAGAAGGTGGTGGGTGGGGTCAAGGTCACCATAGATGGTCCAGATGATGGTGCTGGGCTGCTTTTCGTGGCCATGGGGTGGCCAAGATGGCCGACAAGCAACCCCAGGGTGGGG
The DNA here is from genome assembly GCF_015220075.1 of Falco rusticolus. NCBI lineage: Eukaryota > Metazoa > Chordata > Aves > Falconiformes > Falconidae > Falco > Falco rusticolus. The sequence goes on along the minus strand of NC_051189.1, from coordinate 103,515,054 downwards.
GCAGGGTCTGTCCCACTTCAACCAATCCCCTTTAGCCCCGCTCTCTCTTAGCCCCGCCCCTTTCTCCACACCCCCCAGACCCTCCTCGAGCGGCCACCTTGGAGACCTCCACCCCCCTCCCCGCCCTCCTGGGCTCCCGCGTCATCTTAAACTGCCGCCTTAGCCCCGCCCACCCCACCCCCACCGTCCAATGGCTGCGCAATGACCGCCCCGAGGCCGAAGGACCCGCCCACACCCTCAGCTTCCTCGCCAACCCCGCCCACGCCGGATCCTACCGCTGCATTGGTCGAAATCCCGCTGGCTCCGCCTCCTCACTGCCCCTCCCCCTCCGCATCTGGTGTGAGTGGACGGTTTCGAGACCCCTCCCCCCCTGGTGGCCCCGCCCCCCCAATCCCCTCCCCCAATTTTTGTAGCCCCTCCTCCATTGTGGTAGCCCCTCCCCATTGTGGTAGCCCCTCCCCCATTGTTGTAGCCACGCCCTATTTTTGTACCCGATCTCAATTTTTGTAGCTCCTCCCCTTTTTGTAGCCACTCCCCCGTTTTTGTAGCCCCTCCCCCATTTTTATAGCCCCTCCCCATTTTTGTAGCCCCTACCTCAGTTTTGCAACCCCGCCCCAATTTTCGTGGCCCCTCCCCATTACTGTAGCCCTTCCCCATTTTTTTAGCCCTGCCCCAATTTTGTAGCCCCTCCCCATTTTTGTAGCCCCTCCCCCATTTTTGTGGCCCTTCCCCTCATTTTTTCTGGCCCCTCCCCACCCGAAATGACAGTTTGAAACCCCCTCCCACTTTTACCCCCCCAAATATGTTTCAAGCCCCCCATCCCCCCCCCAAAGGCAGTTTCTCCCACCACCCCCACCCTAAATTACAGTTTCAAGCCCCCTCCCCACTTTTCTCCCCCAAATATCAGTTTCAAGCCCCCCCAACCCCCCAATGACATTTTCTCCCCTCCCCCACCCCCCACCCCCACCCGAAATGACAGTTTCAAGCCCAACCCCCTAAATGACAGTTTCAAGACCCCCCCCTTCTTTTGGACCCCCCCCCCCAATATCAGTTTCTAGCCCCCCCCATCCCCCCCCAACGGCATTTTCTCCCCTCCCCCACCCCCCACCCCCACCCTAAATGGCAGTTTCACGCCCCCTCCCCACTTTTACCCCCCAAATAACAGTTTTAAGCCCTCCTCCCCCCCTCTTTTGGACCCCCCACCCCCAAATATCAGTTTCAAGCCCCCCCAACCCCCCTCAATGGCAGTTTCTCCCCTCCCCCACCCCCCACCCCCACCCTAAATGACAGTTTGAAGCCCCCTCCCCCCCAAATATCAGTGCCAAGCCCCCCTGAGGGCGGTTCCTCTCCCTCCCCTCCCCCCCCAGACGCCCCCCAGGCCGTACAGGTGTTGCAGCACCCCAGGGGTCCGGTGTTGGCCGGGGGAGGTCCCGTCCGACTTCGCTGTGAGGTGGGGGCTGCCGACCCCCCCCAGTTGAAGATAAGGTGGTTCAAGGACGAGGAGGAGCTGCCGGTGGAGACCCCCGACCTGGTCCTGCCCAGCCCCCACCCCACCGACGCTGCGGCCTACAGCTGCCAAGCGCAGAACGAGGTGGGCGTCACACGGAGCCCCCCCAGCGTCCTCGAGGTCCGCTGTGAGTAGCATCCCAGAATTCTCTAGGGTGGGGGGGGGGAGGGGGGGGGAGGGGGGGGGAGGGGGGGGAGGGGGGAAGGGGCTCATGGTCAAGGGGAATTGTGGTCAAGGGGAGCCATGGTCAAGAAGGTCAAGGGAACCCATGGTCAACAAGATCAAGGTGTCCCATGATCAAGGAGACCCATGGTCAAGGTGACCCATGGCCAATGAGATCAAGGAGACCCATGGTCAAGGGGATCCATGGTCAAGGTGACCCATGGTCAAGAAGGTCAAGGAGACCAATGGTCAAGGTGACCTATGGCCGATGAGGTCAAGGGGACCCATGGTCAAGGGGAACCATGGCCAATGAGGTCAAGGAGACCCATGATTTACATGACCCATGGTCAAGAAGTTCAAGGTGACCCATGGTCAAGGTGACCCATGGTCAGTGAGGTCAAGGTGACCCATGGCCAATGAGGTCAAGGAGACCCATGGTCATGGAGACCCATGGTCAAGGGGATCCAAGGTCAAGGAGACCCATGGACAAAGTGTGCCATGGTCAGCAAGGTCAAGGTGACCCATGGCCAATGAGGTCAAGGGGACCCATGGTCAAGAAGGTAAAGGAGACCAATGGCCAATGAGGTCAAGGAGACCCATGGTCAAGGTGACCCACGGTCAAGGTGACCCATGATCAAGAAGGTCATGGAGACCCGTGGTCAAGGTGACCCATGGCCAGTGAGGTCAAGGTGACCCATGGTCCATGTGACCCATGGTCAAGAAGTTTTAAGGTGACCCATGGTCAAGGTGACCCGTGGTCAAGGTGACCCATGGCCAGTGAGGTCAAGGAGACCCATGGTCAAGGTCAAGGTGACCCATGGTCAAGGTGACCCAAGGTCATGGAGACCCACACGTCCCCTCCCCCCCCTACAGGGGGTGGCGGGGGGCCCGCGCTGACCTTTGTTCCCCAGATGCCCCCCAGGGGGTGGAGCTGGTGGTGGGCCCAGGCCAGCGGGTGGAGGAGAAGACCAACATCACCCTGGGGTGTCGCGGGGCTGCCCATCCCCCACCCGAGCTCTTCGAGTGGTTCCGGGATGGGCGGTCCCTGGGGCAGAGCCGCAAAGGATTGTGGGTGCTGCCAGCGGTGGGGGCGGGGTCAGGGGGGCGGTACCACTGCCGAATCACCAATCAGGTGGCCAGCGCCAACTCCGATGATGTCATCGTCACCATCTACTGTAAGGCACCGTGATTGGTCGGGAACACTTGGGGGGCTCCTGCCCCATAGGACCCCTGCCCTATGGGCCCTATGGGACCCCTGCCCCATGGGACCTATGGGACCCCTGCCCCATAGGACCCCTGCCCCATGGGACCCCTGCCCTATGGGACCCCTGCCCCATGGCCCTATGGGACCCCTGCCCTATAGGAACTCTGTCCCATGGGACCTATGGCACCCCTGCCCTATAGGAACCCTGCCCCATGGGACCCCTGCCCTATGGCACCTATGGGACCCCTGCCCCATAGGACCCCTGCCCCATAGAACCCCTGCCCCATGGGACCCCTGCCCCATAGGACCCCTGCCCTATGGGACCCCTGCCCCATGGGACCTATTGGACCCCTGCCCCATAGAACCCCTGCCCCATGGACCTATGAGACCCCTTCCCTATGGGACCCATGCCCTATAGGACTTATGGGACCCCTGCCCTATAAGACCCCTGCCCCATGGCCCTATGGGACCCCCTGCCCCATGGGACCCCGACCTCCGTCCCTCTCCCCCCTCTTCCCCTCCCCTGCCCCACAGATTCCACCCCCACCATCCTCCGACGGACCTTCCTGGCCCTGGCTGTGGGGCTCAGCTCCCTCCTGGCGCTGGTTGCCCTGGGGTTCCTCCTCCACCGCCGGTGAGCGTGAAGGGACCTGGGTGGTGGCCCAGTTCCCCTCCCCCACCCCACCCCCCACCCCTCCCCCCTCCGGGGGGCCAGGGACCCATAGGACCTCCAAGGATCTTCTGGAGACCTTGGGTTGTCCCTCTTTCTAGGTGGAAACGGCAGGTGGCGGCCGATGAGGAACCCGTGGTAGAACCTCCCAGAACCTTCTTCCTCTGCAAAAAGAAGGTACCCTTCCCCCCATCTTGTGGTTCTTGAGGTCCTTCGTGGACCTTTGGGGTCTTCAGGTCCTACCGGGGGTGTCCCCACCCCCCACTCCCTTCCCCACCCTTCCCAGGTCCCTGGGTCCACCCAACCTTCTCGAGGTCCTGGTGACACCATCAACCCCACGTCGCCAGAGGCACCTCCAGGTTCTGCCTTGGCCCCCAGGTAAGGCCCCTCCCCCACCACACCCATCCCCCACCCCACCCCATGCTGGGGGGCACCCAAACGTCCCCCACCCCCTCCCACCACCACCACCCAACCTGGTGGTCTGTGGTCACCATGTCCCACCACCACCACCAGGTTGCGAGGGGACACCGTGGTCTACAGCGTCCTCAAGAAGAACGATGGTGCTGCCAAGGTATCTCCATGGTCCCACCATGGCCACCATGTCCCCCTTGATGTCCACCATGATGTCCACCTTGATGTCCACCATGATGTCCTCTGGATCTCCAACAGCCTCCATGTCCCCCTTGATGTCCCCTTTGATGTCCACCATGTCCCCCTTGATGTCCACCGTGATGTCCCCCTTGATGTCCACGACATCCACCTTGATGTCCATCATGTCCCAAATGTCCCCCTTGATGTCCCCCATGTCCTCCTTGATGTCCACCATGATGTCCCCCTTGATGTCCACCATGATGTCTTCTGGATCACCAACAGCTTCCATGTCCCCCTTGATGTCCACCACATCCCCCTTGATGTCCACCATGTCCCCCACATCCCCCTTGATGTCCACCATGTCCTCCTTGATGTCCCCCCCGCCAATTGTCGTCCCCCCCCCATCACAGCCACCATCCCTCCCCACAGGCCACCGAAGGTCCCGACTACGAGAACGTCCCAGCTGGCCCCAGCAGAGGAGATAGGAACAGGGATGGGGACAGGGATGGGACACTGGTCTATGCCACCCTGGCCCTGGCCCCTCTGGGGACACCACAGGGACATGCTGAAGATGTTGGGGACACCGTTGAGTACGCCACCCTGAGGCACTGAGACCTTGGGGACATCAAGTTATGGAGATGTGGCCACCATGGGGAGATGGGGATACCATAAAATGTCCACACAGCCACCATGGGGACACGGGGACATGGTCATCATGGGGACATGGGGAGATGGGGACACCATAAAATGCCCACAGGGCCACCACGGGGACACGGGGACATGGCCACCATGGGGAGATGAGGAGATGGGGACACTATAAAATGTCCCCAGGGCCACCTCGGGGACACGGGGACATGGCCATCATGGAGTCATGGGGACACCATAAAATGTCCCCAGGGCCACCATGGGGAGATGGGGACATGGGGACACCATAAAATGTCCCCAGGGCCACCATGGGGATATGGGGACATGGTCATCATGGGGAGATGGGGACATGGGGACACCATAAAATGTCCCCAGGGCCATCACAGGGACACGGAGACATGGTCACCATGGGGAGATGGGGACACCATAAAATGTCCACAAGGACACCATGGGGACATGGGGATACCATAAAATGTCCCCAGGGCTACCAGGAGTTGGCCACGTGGCGCCACCATGGTGGCCACTGGGGACATGGAGACATGGTGGCCACGGGGACGTGGCCACGCCCACCATGGGGACACTGGGGACATGCCCCCCACCCCCCAATTAAATCATCTTCTGGGTTAATGAATTGGCCCCTGGTGCGTGGGGGAGGGGCGCTGGGACCCCTGGGGGGAGGGGGAAGTGGGGGAGGGGGGGAGGAAGAGGTGGGGGAGGGGCACTGAGGCCCCTCGGGGGGGAGGTAGAGGTGGGGGAGGGGCAGCCGGGCAGCATAAACGTCTTCCAGCCGGAAGCTAAAAATAGCTCGGGGGGGGGGGGGGGGGGGAGGGGGGGGGGGGGCGGGCTGGGGGGGGAGGGGTGAGGTCAAGAGCCCTGCCGAGGCCCCGCCCCCCACCCCCCGCCCCCCCCCCCACGCCGGCCCCTCCCTCCCCCCCCAGGATGGAGAAGGCTGATGGGGGGAGGGGAAATGGGAGGGGAGGGGGGAGATGGGAAAAGGGGGGGGGGAAGGGCACATGGAAGGGGTGGGGGAGGGGCAAACACCCCCCTCCCCCCTTTGTCCCGGGGTGGGGGAGGGGGGGGACGTGACCTCCAAGCGTTGGCCCAGATCCGACCCCTTCCCCGCCCCCCCCCCCCCCCCCCCGAGCCTGCCTGCCCCTCCCCCACCCCCCCCTTTGGGCAGGAAACAACTAATTAAACAAATGAGGGTGGCCCCTCCCCCCACCCTGGAGTAGGAACTCCTGGGATCCTCCTTGGAGTAAGGTCAGACCCCTGCCCATCCCCCACCCCCACCCCCACCCCCCGGGAGACCCTAGGGTGGGGGGGTGGGGGGGGAGGGGGAGAAGCTTCTAGAAGCTTCTCGGGCAGCTCTGGGGCCCCGCGTTTGGTCCGTGGGGTGGGGTAGGAGAAGCCTCCTGAGATCCTCGGGGTCTTCCTACAGGGACTTGGGTTACTCCTGGGATACTCAGGGTCCTCCTGGGGTCCTTGGGTTCCTCCTGAGATCCTCGGGGTCTTCCTACAGGGACTTGGGTTCCTCCTGAGATACTTGGGGTCCTCCTAGAGGGACTTGGTTACTCCTGAGACACTCTGGGTCCTCCTGGGGTCCTTGGGTTCCTCTTGAGGTCCTTGGGTTCCTCCTGAGATCCTCAGGATCCTCTTAGGGTCCTTGGGTTCCTCTTGAGGTCCTTGGGTTCCTCCTGAGATCCTCAGGGTCTTCCTACAGGTCCTTGGGTTCCTCCTGAGATCCTCAGGGTCCTCCTCAGGTCCTTGGGTTCCTCCTGAGATACTCGAGGTCCTCGGGTTCCTCCTGAGATACTCGAGGTCCTCCTGAGGTCCTTGGGTTCCTCCTGAGATCCTCAGGGTCCTCCTCAGGTCCCTGGGTCCCTCCCCCTCCTCCCCCCACCCCCACCCCACCCCCCTTACGCGTCCCTCCATCTCCCCAGGCTTCTCCTCCCACCATGCTGGTCCTCACCATCTATCTCTTGACCTTCCTTGTTGGCTTCCCGGCCAATGTCTTCACCTTGGCCATCCTCTTGGGGCAAGCCCGTCGGCGCATGTCCACCTCCTCCGATGTCCTTCTCCTCAACCTGACTGCCGCCGACCTTCTCCTCCTCCTCTTCCTCCCCTTCAGGATGGCCGAAGCCACCGCCGGCATGACCTGGCCTCTTCCAGTTGACCTCTGCCCGGTGGCCAACTTCTGCTTCTTCTCCAGCATCTACCTCAGCACTCTCTTCTTGGCGGCCCTCAGCGTCGAGCGCTACTTGGGGGTGGTCTTCC
>NC_051189.1:103482360-103507801 GCF_015220075.1 Falco rusticolus | reverse complement strand
CCCACGGGCCCCTCCCCTTCGCCCTCATGCCCTTCCCCGTTTCCCCACCCCTGTGCCCCCCAGGCCCCGCCCCCCCCGGCTCCACCCGTTGCCATGGGAACCCCCTGCCCCCCCCCCCCCCCCCCCGGCCTCCCTCCCCCTCCCCCTCAAGCCCCTTCCCTGCCCCTACGACTCCTCCTCGGCCCCGTGTCCCCCGCCCCCGCCCCCCAGGCCCCGCCCCCGTTGCCATGGGAACCCCCAGGCCCCACGGCCTCCCCTCCCCCCGCCCCCACCGTCCCTCCCCCCCTCACAGCGCCATCTCGGCCTCCATCTCCTTCAGCCGCTCCTCGCCGCTCTTGGCCGCCGCCGCGGGGCCGGGCCCGGCCGGAGCCGCCGCTGGAGCCGGAGCCGCCGCCGCCGCCATGTTTGGGATGAGACGGGACAGGAAGTGGCGGACCGGAAGTGGTGCCACTTCCGGTCCGCGCCGGCCGCAGTTCCTGCGCGCCGCGCTGAGGGGCGCGGGGTGGTGCCGTCAGCGGGGGGGGCGGGGTTCATAAGAAATAACGGTTTTAATTTAAAGAAACACACAGATGAAGTGGGGCGGAAAAGGAAAAAAAGCGGCTTTATTGGGGGGAGGGGCCTCGGGGGGGAGGGGCCGGGGTGCGCGCGGGCCGCACGGGGAGGGGCGACCTCTGTGGGGGGAGGGATGCAGTTTGAGGGGGGAGGGGCGCAATCTGGGAGGGGGAGGGGCGAGGTTGCCTTGGGCGGGGGGAGGGGTGGTCTCTGGGGGAGAGGGAGGGGCTGGGGCGTGGTCTGCGGCAAGGGTGGGGCACATTCCGGGGGGGAGGGGCGCGGTCCGAATGGGGGAGGGGCACAGTCCTGGGGGGACGGGCGTGGTCTGGGGGGGGAAAGGGGCACCGTCCGGGTGGAGGAGGGGCGTGGTCTGGGGAGGGGCGTGGCCCGGGTGGGGGAGGGGCGGCTCATGTCTTCAGCTCGCTGTAGATGTCCCCTCTGGTGCCCTGCAGCTCCTGGGGGGGGTCAGAGGTCGGGGTCAGGGGTCACCTGTCCCAGAAAGGGTCAGGGCTCCCCTGCCCTGCCCCCCCACACACCCACCTGATAGGTCGAATCCATCTCGGGGGGGCAGGGCTTCGCCTGGGCTGTAAGGGAAAGGGGGCAGGGCCAGGGGATGAGACACGCCCCTCCCCTTCCAGGCCCCGCCCCTTTGGGACTGCAACCCTCACTTCCAGGCCATGCCCATCTCTTAGGCCACACCCTCTTCAGGCTCCACCCCTCCGTTTCAAGGCCTCTCCCCCTTCCAGGTCCCTTCCCATTCTAGGCCACGCCCCTTCCTGGTTCCGCTCCTCCTCTCCAGGCCACGCCCATCCCCATGCCCTGCCCCCTCCCCTTCAGGCTCCTCCCACCTTCCCTGTGACCCCACCCCCTCGCCCCCCACTACCCCAAGCCCCACCCCCCATGGCCCTGCCCCCACCTCGGTGGCCCCGCCCCGCCAGGCAATAGGCCCCGCCCGCGATGAGCAGCGTCATGATGAGGTCAGCAACAACGAGCGCCGCAATTGGTCCAGGCCCCGGCAGGCAGGAGCTGCAGTCTGGGGGCACCCGCGTGACCTTGACCCCTGTGACCCCCCGTGACCCCCCATGACCCCATGACCCCCCGTGACCCCTCCCCAGATGCTTGGGCCCCTCATGGACCCCTGTGACCCCCCCTTGACCCCTGGTGACCCAATGACCCCTCGTGACCCCTGTGACCTCCCATGACCCCCATTACCTTCCATGACCCCTCCCACTCCCCCAGCTGCCCTTGAACCCTGTAACTCCCCACCGCCCCAAACCCCATGCCCCCCCCCAGACCCCTGGGACACCCTTGACTCCCGTGAGCCCCCGTGACACCACATGACCCCCCGTGCCCCCCATGACCTCCCCATGACCCCGTGACCCCCATGACCCTCCGTGACCCCACCCAGCCTCACCTCTCTCTGCAGCCCCCAGCCCTGAAACACAACCTGGGGGGAGGAGAGGGGGGTCATCAACATGCCCCCCCCTCCCCCCCCTCCCAGCACCGCACCCCCTGGGGGGGTGGGGGAGGGGCGCCCTCCCCCTCCCCCCACCCCCCAATGGCACCGGCCCAGCACTTCCCCATTTGGATTCCTGAGGGCAGGGGGAAGGGGCTGGGGGGGTGTCCTGGGGTGGGGGGAGGTGGGAAGGGGGGGGAGGGGTGGGGGAGGGGCACCCCCCACCCTGGGGGGGAGTGGAGCTCACCCAGCAGCAGCAGAAGCAGGCGGGGGGCGCCGGGGGGGGCCATGGGGAAGCGGCGGCTGGGCAGCGACAGTGCGGTGGGAGTGGCAGGGAAGAAGAGGGAAGGGAGGGGCCGGATGGACACACCCCGCCCCGCCCCCCCGGCGGGACACGCCCCTCCCCTGCCCTGCCCCACCCTGCTTGGGTGCTCTTGAACACTGGGACCCCTCCCCCGGCACCGGGGACCCCCTGTGACCTCCCGTGACCCCTCTGTGACCCCTCCGTGACCCCCACGACCGCCATGACCCCCGTGACCCCCATGTCCCCGTGACCCCCACGACCCCGTGACCCCTCTGTGACCCCTCTGTGACCCGCCATGACACCCCGTGACCTCCCATGACCCCTCTGTGACCCCCCATGATCCCCCATGATCCCCCGTGACCCCCCATGCCCCCCCATGGGGGCTTTAATTACTCAGGGGGGATTAATTACCCTTGGGGGGGCTCTAATTACCCCTGGGGGTTCTTAATTACATTGGGAAGTTATTTATTAGTTTGTGGGATGTTAATTATCCCATGAAAATTGTTTTGCCGGGGGTGTGTGTGGGGGATGTGGGGGGGGTGGGGGGGTGTTAATTACCATGAGGAAGCTGTAATTAATCTGGGGAGTGTTAATTATTTCTGAAGGGGCTGTAATTGCCTCGGTGGGGAGTAATTACCTTCAAGTGTGGCTGTAATTAGTGCTGGGGAGTTAATTACCCCAGGGGGGCTATAACTAAGCTGAGGGAGATTAATTGCCCTCCAGAGGAACTGTAATTAACGATAGAGGTGTTAATTACCCCTGTGGGGATTAATTATTTCTGGGGGTGGTGTAATTAGTCTGGGGAGTGATAATTATCCCGCGGGGGGGGGGGGGCTCTAATTGCCCCAAGGAGTATTAATTACCCCAGTAAGCCCTGTAATTTCCCTGGAGGAAGACTAATTAAGTTTAAAAATTAATTACAAGGTGGGGGCTGTAATTACCTGGTGGGGTTTAATTACCCCGGGGGGGCCTGTAATTAGCAGTGGGGAGGATTAAATACCCCTGGGTTGCCCCTGTAATTAGCTGGGGGGGATTTAATTAGCCGGGAGGGGCTATAATTAGCAATTGGGGGGTTAATTACCCCCGGGGGGGCTATAATTAGCGGTTGGGGGGGTTAATTACCCCGGGGGGGCTGTAATTAGCAGTGGGGAGGATTAAATACCCCTGGGTTGGCCCTGTAATTAGCAGGGGGGGGGGGAGGGGGGGGAGATTTAATTAGCCGGGGGGGGCTGTAATTAGCAATGGGGGGTGTTAGTTACCCCCGGGTGGGGCTGTAATTAGCAATTGGGGGGTTAATTACCCCCGAGGGGACTATAATTAGCGGCCGGGGGTTAATTACCCCGGTGGGGTTTGTAATTACCTTTGCGCATGCGCGGCCGCGGCGGCACGGGGTGGGGCCTCAGTGGGGCGTGGCCTCTGCCCTCCCCCGCGCTCTCATTGGCCGGGGCGGGGCGGGGCGCGCGGGGCACGCCGGGAAGGAGCCGCCGCCGCGTGTGGGTGACGTGAAGCCGCCGGACGGAACCAACTGCCGGGGTGCGGGGGGTGCGGGGGGGAGTTCGGGGGGGGGCGGGGGGGGGGGATGGGGGTGCGGAGGGACCATTCCGGGCCTTGGGGGAGGGTTGGGGGTCGGGCGGGACCATTCCGGGCCTGGGGGGGGGGAGAAGGGGGGTGGGGGGTGGGGAGGGACCATTTTGGGCCGGGGGGGTGGGGGGGTTGGGGGTCGGGCGGGACCATTCAAGGCCCGGGGGGGGGAGAAGGGGGGGGATGGGGGGGGGAGAAGGGCGGGATGGGGTGGGGGGAGGCGTGGGAAGGGACCATTCTCCCGCCCCCCTCGTAGCCCCCCCCCCAACCCCCCCCATTTCCCCCATCCCTCCCACCCCCCCAATCCCCTCCCAACCCCCCCCGTGCCCCCCAACCCCCCAAATACCTCTCCAATGCCCCCCAACCCCCCCTGTGCCCCCCCATCCCCCCCACTGCCCCCCCACGACCCCCACCCCCCCCATTCTCCCCCCCAATGACCCCACCCCCACCCCAGTGCCCCCCCAAACCCCTCCATGGCCCCCCCAAAGACCCCCTAATGTCCCCCCAGACCCCCCCACCCCTCTATACCCCCCAATGCCCCCCTGTGCCCCCCTCATACCCCCCTAATGCCCCCCAAAGCCCCCCTACCCACCCCTAGATCCCCCACCCCGTCTATACCCCCCCCAAAGACCCCCTACGCCCCCCTCATACCCCCCAATCCCCCCTAATGCTCCCCCAATGCCCCCCGACCCCCCCAATGCCCCCCAATGCCCCACCACCCCCTCTATATCCCCCAGGACCCCCTATGCCCCCCTCACAGTCTCCTAATCCCCCCCTAATGCCCCCCAACCCCCCCAATGCCCCCCTACCCACCCCCAAACCTCCCCACCACCTCTATGCCCCCCAACCCCCCCAATGTCCCCCCAATGCCCCCCCAGCCCCCCCAAATGCCCCCCAGACCCCCCTATCCACCCCCCGCCCCCCCCAGCCCCTCTATACCCCCCCAAGGACCCCCTGTGCCCCCCTCATACCCCCCCTAAAGCCCCCGTACCCGCCCCCAGACCACCCCCAACCCCCTCTGTAGCTCCCCAATGCCCCCCAACCCCCCCAAATGCCCCTCCAACCCCCTGTATGCCCCCCTAATGCCCCCCAGACCCCTCAACCCCCCCCAGAGCCCCCCAATGCCCCCCCAACACCCTCTATGCTCCCCTAATGCCCCCCCAACCCCCCAATGCCCCCCTACCCACCCCCAGACCCCCCCAACCCCCTCTATGCCCCCCTAATACCCCCCCTAAAGCACCCCCACTCCCCCCCACCCCCTCTATAACCCCCCAATGCCCCCCCAACCCCCTCTGTAGTCCCCCTAGAGCCCCCAATGCCCCCCTCCTGGCCCCCAGACACCCCCCCCCCCCGTAATGCCCCCTCAGACACCCCCCACCCCCTCTATCCCCCCCACCCCCCCTCTCTAACGCCCCCCCCCTCCCCCCACAGCCACCATGCCCCCCCCCCGCTGCCTCCGCTGCCCACTCCCCGCCGCCCTCCGCCGACCCCGCACGGGCGCCCCCCTCTGCCGCCGCTGCTTCGTGGCTGCCTTCGAAGCCGAAGCCCACCTGGCCCTCACCTCCCCCCCCCCCAGCCCCTCCCCGGGGGCCGAACCCCCCCCTCCCCCGCCGGGGGCGGCGGTGGCGGTGGCGGCGTCGGGGGGGAAGGACTCGACGGTGCTGGCGCATCTCCTGCGGCGCTTGCGGCGCTGCCCCCGCCTCCGCTGGCGGCTGGTGCTGCTCTCGGTGGACGAGGGCATCGCCGGGTACCGGGAGGCGGCGCTGAGCGCGGTGCGGGGGGGGCGGGGGGATTTGCCCCTCCTGGTCCTCTCCCACCGGGAGCTTTTCGGTTGGAGCGTGGACGAAGTGGCCCAACAGCTCGGGGGAGGCAGCCGGTGCACCTTCTGTGGGGTCTGGAGGAGGCAGGCGCTGGAGAGGGGCGCCAGGCTGCTGGGGGTCGACTGGATTGCGACCGGTGAGCAGGGGGGGACGACTGGGAGGTGCTGGGAGGGCACTGGGAGGCACTAGGAGGGAACTGGGAGGGACTGGAAGGCACTGGGAGTGGACTAGGGGGCACTGGGAGGCACTGGGAGGGGACTGGGAGGCACTGGGAGGGGGACTGGAGGGTGCTGGAGAGGGGGGCCAGGCTGCTGGGGGTCGACTGGATCACGACCAGTGAGGAGTGGGAGGCACTGGGAGGGGACTGGGAGGGGACGGGAGGGCGCTGGAGAGGGGGGCCAGGCTGCTGGGGGTCGACTGGATTGCGACTGGTGAGGGGTGGGAGGGGACTGGGAGGGAGTGGAAGGCACTGGGAGGGGACTGGGAGGGGACTGGGGGACACTGGGAGGGACTGGGGGGCACTGGGAGGGAGCAGGAGGGGACTGGGAGGGGACTGGGAATGGTAGGGGGGCACTGGGGGGGTACTGGGAGGTACTGGAAGGCACTGGGGGGTAGTGGGAGGTACTGGGAGGGCACTGGGATGGCACTGGGAGGGACTGGGAATGGACTGGGGGGTACTGGGAGTTAATGGGAGGCACTGGGAGGTACCGGAAGGCACTGGGGGGGTACTGGGAGTTACTGGGGGGCACTGGGATAGCACTGGGTTGGCACTGGGAATGGACTGGGGGGCACTGGGGGCACTGGGAGCGGTGGCCGCTGACCCCTCCCCACCCCCAGGCCACAACGCGGACGACATCGCCGAGACGGTGCTGATGAACTTCCTGCGCGGGGACGTGGCCCGGCTGCGGCGCGCGGCCACCGGGGCCACCGAGGCCACCGAGGCCACCACAACCTTCTCCAGGAGCTCTGGGACCACCAAGAACTCCATGGGGACAACCAAGAATTCCGTGGAGACCACCAGGAGCTCCACAGAGGCCACCAAGAACTTCATGGAGGCCACCAAGAACCCCATGGAGACCACCAACAGCATCCTGGAGACCACCAGGAGCTCCATGGCCACCAAGAGCTCCACAGAGGCCTCCATGGAGCCAACCGAGAAGTTCATGGAGACCACAAAGAACTCCATGGGGACCACCGAGAACTCAATGGAGACCACCAAGAGCTCCACAGAGGCCACCAAGAACTCCACGGAGGCTACCAACACCGTCCTGGAGACCACGAGGAGCTCCATGGCCACCAAGAACTTCATGGAGACCACCGAGGACTCCATGGAGACTACCAAGAGCTCTATGGAGACCCCCGAGAACTCCACAGAGGCCACCAGGGACTCCATGGAGGCCACCATGAAGCCCACAGAGACCACAAGCTCCGTGGAGACCACCAGGGACCCCATGAAGACCATCAGAACCTTCATGGAGACTACCAGAAGCTCCATGGAGGCCACCATGAACCTCCTCAAGACCACCATGAATGCCCTAGAGAGCACCACGAACCCCTTGGAGACCACCACAACCTCCGTGAAGACCACCAGGAGCCCTATGTTGACCACCACAACCTCCACAGAGACCACCATGAAGACCTTGGAGACCATAACCTCCATGTTGACCACCACAACGTCCACATTGACCACCAGGAACCCCATGGAGGCCACCACAACCTCCATGGAGACCACCAGGAACCCCGTGGAGACCACCACGAAGACCTTGGAGGCCACAACCTCCATGTTCACCACCAGGAACCCCATGGAGGCCACCACAAACCCCCTGGAGACCACCCCGCCCTCCCCCTTGACCACTCCTAACCCCTCCTCCCCCCCTAGCCCCCTCCCCCCTCCTCCCCGCCCCCTCCCCCCCCCTTCCCCCCAGGTAGCCACCCCGTGGCCACCGGTAAGCCGCTGCAAGCCCTTACGTCATGCCTCTGAGAAAGAGATTGTTCTCTATGCCCACTTTCAGGGCTTGGACTACGTCAGCACTGAGTGTGTCCACGCCCCCCACGCCTACCGTGGCCACGCGCGAGCCCTCCTCAAAGATTTAGAAGCCACCCGGGCTAGTACGGTAGCCGCTTTGGGTCATTCGGGGCGACGTCTAGCGGTGGCCACCCAGGTGGCCACCAAAAAATTGGGGACCTGCAAGCGGTGCGGCTTCGCGGCCAGCCAAGCCCTCTGCAAGGCTTGTGTCCTGCTGGCCTCGCTGGAGAAGGGGCTACCAAAAGTGGGGTTGGGCAAGCGCGGGGTGGAGTTGGCTACTGAAGGGGGAGGGGGTTGGCGTTACCAGGATGGTGGTTATGGGGGTGGCCATGGGGCTTGTGGTTGTGGGGATGGTGGCTACCAGGATGGTGGTTACCAAGATGGTGGCTACAGGGATGGTGGTTATCAGGATGGTGGTCATGGAGATGGTGGCTACAGGGCTTGTTGTTGCAGGGATGGTGGCCATGGAGATGGTGGCTACCAGGAAGGTGGCCACGGGAATGGTAGTCACAGGGCAGGTGGCCACAGGGATGGTGGCTACCGGAATGGTGGCCATGGGGCTTGTTGTTGTGGGGACAGTAGCCATGGGGTTGGTGGTCATGAGGTTTGTTATGACATGGCTAGTAGCCATGGGGATGGTAGCCATGGGGCAGGTGGTCACAGGGATGGTGGCCACGAGCTTGGTGGCCATGAGGTTTGTTGTGATATGGCTGGTGGCTACAGGGCTGGTAGCCACAGGGACGGTAGCCACAGGAATGGTAGCCACAGGGCAGGTGGCCATGAGCTTGGTGGCCCTGAGGTTTGTTGTGACAGGGCTGGTGGCCACGGAGCTAGTAGCCACGGGGATGGTAGCCACAGGGCAGGTGGCCATGAGCTTGGTGGCCCTGAGGTTTGTTGTTTCATGGCTGGTGGCCACAGGGCTAGTAGCCACGGGGATGGTAGCTACGGGAATGGTAGCCATGGGGCTAGTAGCCCTGGTGGCCCACGGGAGCTGGGGGGACACATGGGCAGTGGGACATGTCGCTGTGGGGGGAGGGGGCCGCGGAGCAGCGGGGCAGGTGGCCCCAGGGCTGGTAGCCATGGGGCTAGTGGCCACGGGGGGTGGGCGGGGGAGGGGGTGGAGGTGGAGGTGGTGGGGGGGGGCGGGCAGACGGTGCGGCGGCGGGTGGTGGGGTTGGGGCGGGTGCGGGGGGCCCTCAACATTTGGGACTTCTAGGGGGGGGAGGGGCGGGGGGGGCAATTGGGGGGGGCTGGGGGCAAGTAGGGGGGTCCCTGGGGGTAACTGGGGGGGGTCTGGGTTAGTTGGGGGGTGGGGGGGTCCATGGGGGCAACTGGGGGGGCAGGTGAGGGGTGGGGGGGTATGGGGGTAGTTGGGGGGCAGGGGGGGCATTGGGGGCAGACAAGGGGTCCCTGGGGGCAATTGGGGGGGCTGGGGGCAAGTAGGGGGTCCCTGGGGGTAACTGGGGGGGGCTCGGGGCAACTGGGGGGCGGGTTCAGGTCCCTGAGTGCTTTGGCCCCTCCCCCTCTCGATATGCAAATGAGCTGTGGGTGGGGGGCGTGGCTATGTAATTAACCCCTCCCGCCCCCTCTTACGGCGGAATGCGAATAAAAGCGTGAACCCTTACTGGCGTTATGCAAATGAGGGGGCGGGCGGTGGGCGGGGCTACGGCCTGCCCGGCCGCGCGCGGGTGGGGCGGCACCAATACCTGCGGAGGGGCGGGGCCGCGGATGCAAATCGGGAAAGGCGCGGGACGCTGGGCTGGCCGGGGCCAATCAGCGCGGAGGGGGCGGGACGCGTTATGTAAAAGAAGCGTTCCGGAAGCGGCGCCGCCACCGCCCCTGAGCGTGACGTCACTTCCGGCGCGCGGCAGCAGGAAGATGTCGGGGCTGCGGCTGGAGCTGGGCCCCGCCAAGGAGCCGCTGGGGCTGGTGCGCGGCCTCCAGTGGGTGCGTGGTACTGGGAGGTCGGGGGAGGGGATGGGGAAGCGCTGGGGGGGGGGGGGGGCTGGGGGCACTGGGAGGGAGTGGTGAGGAGCCGGGGGGGGTGACTGGGAGGCGCTGGGGAGGGACTGGAGGGGACTGGGAGGGGACTGGGAAACGCTGGGAGGGGACTGGGAGGGACTGGAGGGGACTGGGAGGCACTGGGAGGGGGTTGGGGAGGTACTGGGAGGCCCTGGGGTGGGACTGGGAGGGGACTGGGAAGTGCTGGGGTGGGACTGGAGGGGTTACTGGGGACACTGGGAGGGACTGGAGGACATCCGGGAGGGCGTGGGAGGGGACTGGGAGGCACTGGGAGGGAACTTGGGAGAGCGGGGGGTGTGTATGTATGTGTTACTGGGAGGCACTGGGAGGGGACTGGGGAGAATTGAGAGGGTGGCGGGGGTTTCTGGGGGGCGCTGGGGAGGGACTGGATGGCACTGGGAGGGCAGGGGAGGGAACTGGGAGGGAGTGGGAAGGCCTTGGGGGGGTTACTGGTAGGCGCTGGGGTGGGACTGGGGAGGACTGGGAAGCGCTGCGGAGGACTTGGGTGGGTTACTGGGAGGTGGTGGGGTGGGATTGGGGAGAATTGGGAGGGACTGGAGGGCACTGGGAGGGCAGGGGAGGGGACTGGGAGGCGCTGGGAGGGCACTGGGGAGAACTGGGAGGGTGGGGGGGTTACTGTGAGGCACTGGTGTGGGACTGGGGAGAACTGGGGGGCGGGGGAGGGGACTGGAAGGGAGTGGGGTGGGAATGGGGAGATTTTGGGGGGGGTACTGGGGGTTATTGGGAGGGGATTGGAGAGAACTGGGAGGCACTGGGAGGGTCTGGTAGTTACTGGGGGGGACTGGAGAGGACTAGGAGGAGCTGGGGTGTTACTGGTAGAGAGTGGGGGGCACTGGGTGGGGACTGGGTGGACACTGGGGGGGAGTTACTGGGAGGCGCTGGGTGCTTATTGGGATGGGTTATTGGGAGAGCGCTGGGATGGGTTACTGGGAAGCACTGGGTGCTTACTGGGATGGTACCTGGGGGGTTACTGCGAGGCACTGGGAAGCATTGAATGCTTACTGGGATGGTTACTGGGAGGGCACTGGGGGGGTTAATGGGAGGCACTGGGACAGTTATTGGGAAGCAGTGAGTGCTTACTGGGACGGGTTACTGGGAGGGCACTGGGACTGGTTATTGGGAGGCACTGGGGGGGATCTAAAATTGAAAAATTTCCAAAATTGAGGCATCGCAGCTCCTTTTTGCCCCAAAATATTGATTTTTTTAAATTGTTTTCGCCTGTTTTGGCCTGTGAGCCCCCCCATGTATGAATTTAAAGAATCTAAAATTTAAATTTTAAATTTTCAAATTTAAAATTGAAATATTCAAAAAATACTGGTTATTTTTTGTCTCAAAATTTCAGGTTTTTGTTGGTTTTTTTTTGGCCTTTTTTGGCCTGTGAGTCCCCACGTGCATGAATTTAAGGAATTTTATATTTAAAGTTATTCCCCGGAATTTAAAATTACTGGCCCACCCCGGATTTAAAATTACTCCCCCCCCGGATTTAAAATTAATTACCCCCCCAAATTTAAAATTAAACCCCAAAATTTGAAATGAAAAAGTAATCAAATTTGAAATTCAAATCTAAAATTAAAAAATTAAATTGAAAAATTTGAAATGGTAATTTCAACTTTAAAAATGTCAAATGTAGAATCAAAAATGTCAAATTTCAAATTTAAAAAGTCCCCAAATTGCGGCACTGTGGCTCCATTTTGCTCCAAATGTCATTTTTATTTTTATTTTTTTTCCCATGCACCCCCCCCAGTGTCTTTTTTTGGGGTGAAATCCCCCAATTTTGTTGTTTTTTTTCCAGTTTTTCTCCATTTTTGCCTTCGCCACCTGCGGCGGCTACAGTGGCGCCGTCACGTTCCGTATCAGCTGCTTTGGCGCCAACACCACCGTCACCGCCCCCTTTGCCTACCCCTTCAGGTGAGGCCCCGCCCCCCACCTCCTCATTGGCCAGTGGTTGGAAGCGGGCAGAGCGAGCTCAGCTCCTATTTGTGGGGGTGAAGTGGGTGGAGCTGATGCCTTGGCCAGTGGAATCTTCTGGGGGGTGGGGGTGGGGTCAGTGGGGTACCTTGGGGGGGATGGGTGTGTGTGTGTGTGGCTGGCCAATCAGGAGCTGGGGGGTGGGGTGGTGGTCCAAGGTCGAGAAGGTCCAAGAAGGTCCAGGAGGTCCAAGAATGCTGGGAAGGTCGAGGAGGTCCCTCAGACACAGGAGAGGAAAAGGAGAAGCAGCGGTTGGGCTGGAGAGCCCTATGGTTGGCCAAGGAGAACTTCTAGGAAGTGGCTGATGGGCTATGGAGGGTTGGGGGTGGTTGAAGGTCTAGAAGGTCGAGAAGGTCCCTCAGAGGTGGGCGGGGACAAGGAGAAGTAGCAGTTGGGTTGGAGAACCGTACGGTTGGCCAAGGAGAACTTGTAGGAGGTGGCCGATGGGCCATGGAGGCCCAGAAGTTCTCCTGCCCCCTCAGCAGATGAGGGGTTGGAGGGGTGGTGGGTGGGGAGAAGACCCCACCCACCACCCCTCCCCCCTCCCCAGGTTGAACCATGCCGTCTTCATGCCCTCGTTGACCACCCTGTGCAACAAGACGTGGCTGGGGGACCTCCACCTGGTGGGTGACTTCTCCTCCTCGGCCCAGTTCTTCGTGGCGGTGGCTGTCCTGGCTTTCCTCTACAGCATGGCTGCCCTGGCGCTCTACCTGGGCTTCCTCCACCTCTACCGCGGCGCTGGTGGGCGGCTGCCATTGGCGGTGAGTCCGGCCGGGTCTTCTCCAGGCCACCTGGGGGTCCTCCATCCATCCGTCCGTCCATCTGGGTCTTGACCATCCATTTGGGTCTCCATGCATCTAGATGTTCTCCATCCATGCATGCATCCATCTGGGTCTCCACCCATCCATCTAGATGTTTCCATCCATCCATCCATCCATTTGGGTTTTGTCCATCCATCCATGGATCCGTCTGGGGGGTCTCCATCCATCCATGGATCCATCTGGGGGGTCTCCATCCATCCAGAAGGTTTTCATCCATCCATCTGTGGGTCTGTCTGGCTGTCCTCCATCCATCCAGATGTTTTTCATCCATCCATCCGTGGGTCTGTCTGGCTGTCCTCCATCCATCCAGAAGTTTTTCATCCATCCGTGGGTCCGTCTGGCTGTCCTCCATCCATCCAGATGTTCTTCATCCATCCACCCATCCGCGGGTCCGTCTGGCTGTCCTCCATCCATCCAGATGTTTTTCATCCATCCACCCATCCGTGGGTCCGTCTGGCTGTCCTCCATCCATCCAGATGTTTTTCATCCATCCACCCATCCATCCGTGGGTCTGTCTGGCTGTCCTCCATCCATCCAGATGTTTTTCATCCATCCACCCATCCGTGGGTCCGTCTGGGTGTCCCTCCGTCCATCCAGATGTTTTTCATCCATCCACCCATCCGTGGGTCCGTCTGGGTGTCCCTCCGTCCATCCACCCATCCGTGTGTCCCTCTGGGGTGTCCCTCTGTCCGTCCAGATGTTCTCCGTCCATCCATCCGTGGGTCCCTCTGGGTGTCCCTCCGTCCGTCCAGATGTTCTCCGTCCATCCATCCGTGGGTCCCTCTGGGTGTCCCTCCGTCCGTCCAGATGTTTTCCGTCCATCCATCTATCAGGCTCCATTTTGTTCATTCCTCTGGGTCTCCATCACCCATCCATCCCTCTGGGTCTTCTCCATCTATCCAGATGTTCTCAGTCTGTCCATCTGGGTCTTCTCCATCCATCCATCCGGGTCTTTATCCATCTATCCATCCACGCGTCTATCTGGGTCTTTTTCATCCATCCATGTATGTAGTGATCTGGGTATCCTCCATCCATCTGTTTGGGTCTTCTCCATCCATCTGGGTCTCCATCTATCCAGATGTTTTCCATCTCTTCATCTGGGTCTTCTCCATCCATCCATCTCTTCATCTGGGTCTTGTCCACCCATCCTGATGTTCTCCGTCCATCTACGCATCCATCCGGGTCTTCTCCATACATCTGGGTCTCTATCCATCCATCCAGATGTTCTCCATGCATCGATTTGGGTCTTTTCCATTCATCCATATCTTCATCTAGGTCTTGTCCATCCCTTTGTCCATATGGGTCTTGTCTGTCTATCCATTCGTCCGTATGGGTCTTCTCTATCCATCCAGATGTTATCCATCCATCCACGCGTCCATCTGGGTCGACTCCATCCATCCATGTAGCCATCTGGGTGTTCTCCATCCATCCATCCATCTGGGTCTCCATCCATCCATCCATCCATCTGGGTCTCCATCCATCCGGGTCTCCATCCATCCATCCATCTTGGTCTTTTCCATTCCCCTGCTCTAATCTACACCTCCCACAATGGGTGGTACCTTCTGGTGGCCCCACAACTCTCATCAGCCTTTGCCCCACCCCCTCATGAGGCATCATGGGAGTTGTAGTCTTGGGCCTCACCCCATATGGGGGGGGAGGGGCGTGTGGTGGGGGGGGAGGGGGACTTTGGCGGGGTGGGGGGATGTTTTGGGGGAGTCAATAACCCCCCTCTGACCTTCTCTCCTGCTGCTGCCATGGACAGGACGTGGGGTAAGTGCCCCCCCCCCCCTCCCCTCCCTTCCCCCACCCATTTGGGGTCTCCAAGTCTTGGGGTCCACCAGGCTTGTCCTCTCCACCCCAGCTTCTGGGGTGTCCCTCCCCAGATATCTCCAAGTCTTGGGGTCCCCCCCCAGATCTCCAAGTTGTGGGGTCCACTAGGGTTTTCCTCTCAACCCCCAACTTCTGGGGTGTCCCCCCCCCAGATTTCCAACTTCTGGGGTGTCCCCCCCAGATTTCCAACTTCTGGGGTGTCCCCCCGGGTTGTCCTGTCCACCCCCCAACTTTTCGGGTTCCCCCAAGTTCTCCAACTCTTGAGGCCCGCCTCCCAGTTCCCAATCCAACCAATGTCCCTTTCACCCCCTTCCCTCATTTTTGGGGTGCCCTTAATGCCCCTCCCCCTCTGCTTTTGCCCCACCCCCCAGGACTTCTTGGTCACCGTGGCCTTCTCCTTCCTGTGGCTGGTGAGCTCCTCAGCGTGGGCCAAGGCCCTGACGGACGTCAAGACCTCGACGGCGTCCCCCCTGCCTCACTGCCCACCCCCCTCCGTCAGCTGCTTCCCGGCGGGGGTCACCCCCATGGGGTCCCTCAACGTCTCTGTGGTGGGTCTTCGGGGGGGGGAGGGGAAACTGAGGCACGGCGGGGGGGGTGGGGGCTTGAGGAACCTCTGGAGAACCCACGGTTCAAGGTGGACCTCATGGAGGTGGGTGGTGGCGGGGAGAAGATGGGGGGAGGGGGGGAAACGGAGGTAGGGGAGGGAGGTTGGGGCAACAGAGGCGTGGGGGGGGAGGGGACTTGGGGGTCTTCTCTACATTTTCCCACCCCTCCCCCAGGTCTTCGGCTTCCTCAACCTGGTCCTCTGGGTGGGCAGCTCTTGGTTTGTCTACAAGGAGACCAACTTCCACCGCCCGGCCCCCGCTCCCACCCCCGGGCCAGCCGCCATGTAACCCCCATTCCCTGGTGCGGCTCTACGGTGCGTGTCCCCACCCCTCCCTCCACCCCTCCCCCTCCTTACGGTTGCCACCGACGCCATTGTGGTGCCTTCTCGGGGGAGATGCCACCAGCTCCTTCTTCTCGTTGCCCTCGTTGCCGTTTCTTCGGGTGTTTGTGGTATCGCTGAATTTGGGGCATTTTGGGGCGTTTTGGGTGGGTTTGTGGTTTGTTTTTTTTATTATTATTTTTTTGAAGCTAATTTTATTGCCGGTGGGAGGCGCCACTGAGGCCGCGGGAGGAAGAAGGTCATGGCGTTCCTTGGGGTGCGGTGGGCGCGCCACCGCTGACGCCGCGTGGGTTGGGTGCTGGGCGGGGGCTGGTTGGCGGAGCCGCGTCCTCCTCTTGGCGCGGGCATGGCTGGGCGGCGGTGGCTTGGCCTCCTCCGCTTGCCCCCGGGCGCGGATCAGCCACGGGTGGGGCAGGGTGAGGTGGGGGTAGGCAGGAGGTGAGGTCACGTTGACATTGACCGGCCTCAGCTGGGTCCTTCTCCAGTTTCTTGGGCTCTGTAGGGGGTTGGGCAAGTGGGCCTGGGCTCAGGCCTCAGTGTGGGCCTTGGCTCGGGCCTTGATGGGCCTTGACTTCGGTCTTGTCCTTGGCCACGACTCAGGTCTTCACGTGGGCCTCAACTCGGGCCTTGACTTCGGTCTTGTCCTTGGCCTCGACTTGGGCCCTGAGGGGTGTCGACTTGGGTCTTGTCCTTGGCCTCAACTTGGGTCCTGACTCAGGCCTCAACACGGGCCTTGACTTGGATCCTGACTTGGGTCTCGATTTGGGCCTTGACTTGGGCCTTGATAGGCCTAGACTCGGGTCTTGTCCTTGGTCTTGGCTCGGGCCTCGCCTTGGGTCTTTGTGTGGGTCTTGGTTTGGGCCTTGGCTCAGCCTTGACTCAGGCCTTGACCTGGGTCCTGAATTAGGCCTCGACATGGGCCTTGATTTGAACCTTGACTTGGGTCCTGATTCAGGCCTTGATTTGGGCCTCAACTTGGGTCTTCACTGGGGCCTGAGCTCGGGCCTCAATTTGGGCCTTGACTTGGGTCTCTATGGGCCTTGACTTGGGTCTTGTCCTTGGTCTTGGCTTGGGCCTTGACTTGGGTCTTTGTGTGGGTCTTGGTTTGGGCCTTGGCTCAGCCTCAACTGGGGCCTTGACCTGGGTCCTGACTTGGGCCTCGACTCGGGTCTCAACTCGGGACTCAACACGGGCCTCAATTTGTGCTTTGACTCGGGTCTTCACTGGGGCCTGGGCTCAGGCCTCAATTTGGGCCTTGACTCGGGTCTTGTCCTTGGCCTCAACTCGGGCCTTTGTGTGGGTCTTGGCTTGGGCCTTGTCCGTGGCCTCGACTCGGGCCTTGACCTGGGTCCTGATTTAGGCCTCGACATGGGCCTTGATTTGGGCCTTGACTTGGGTCCTGATTCAGGCCTCGATTTGGGCCTCAACTCGGGTCTTCACTGGGGCCTGGGCTCGGGCCTCAATTTGGGCCTTGACTCGGGCCTTGATGGGCCTTGACTTGGGTCTTCGCGTTGGCCTCAACTCAGGCCTTGACTTAGCCCTTGATGAGCCTCGACTCGGGTCTTCACGTGGGCCTTGACCCGGGCCTCGGTGTAGGCCTCGATTTGGGCCTCGATTTGGGCCTTGACTGTTGGCTTGACCTTTGGCTTGACTGTTGGGTTGAGGTTGACCCTTGGGTTGGGTTTGTCTCCTTGTCTTCTGGAAGACCTGGCTTGACCACCATTGGTGGTGGAGACCTGTGGTTGGCCACCACTGGTGGGGCTGGACGTCACCCAGATTGGTCTGTTCCGGTTGGCTCAGTCAGGGATTGGTTGACTTGGCCTCGACCTTGGTTGACCATTGGTTGAGGTCAACCAGGTTGGGTTGCCCTTGTCTCCTTGGCTTGTGGTGGTTCTTCCCAGTTGCCTCCTCAACGCTCCTTGACCACCAATGGCCACCTCTATTGGTGCCTGGGCTGGCCATCTTGGTCCTGGTTGAGTAGCCACCATGAGTTGCCACTGGCCCTGTTGAGTAGCCACCAGCTCGGTTGAGTTGCCATCATGAGTTGCCACTGGCTCTGTCGAGTAGCCAGCATGAGTTGCTGCCAGCCCCGTTGAGTAGCCACAGGCCCGGTTGAGTCGCCACTGGCCCCATTGAGTAGCCACCACGAGTTGCCACAGGCCCGTTTGGGTCACCACCAGCCCGGTTGAGTAGCCACTGGCCCTGTTGAATAGCCACCAGCCTGGTTGAGTAGCCAGCATGAGTCACCACTGGCCCCGTTGAGTCACCGGCTTGTTGAGTAGCCACTGGCCCTGTTGAGTCACCACTAGCCCGGTTGAGTAGCCACCATGAGTAGCCACCGGCCCCATTGAGTAGCCATGATGAGTCGCCACTGGTCCAGTTGAGTAGCCACCGGCCCCGGTGAGTCACCACCGGCCCCATTGAATAGCCACCTTGAGTGGCTACCAGCCCAGTTGAGTAGCCACCAGCCCCGTTGAGTAGCCACCAACCTCTTCCTCCTCCTCCAATCCTCTCAGGGCTCCACCCATGGGTGTCACACCCCCCTGGCACCCCTCCCCCGCTTCCCCACCCCCCTCCCCTGTGTCCTCGGCAGGTGGGGGAGGGGCCGGGCAGGGACAAACACTACACACACACCCCTCCTCACACTCCTCCCCCTCCTCCTCATGGTGGGCGGGGTTAAGGTGACCCATGACTTGATGGGAACCCATGGGTGACCATGTTCTGGGTCTTCTCCACTGGCTTGTCCCCACACCCACCCTCCCACTTTTCTGTGATGTCATCCCCCCCCACCTCCTCCCCAAGGGGGGTGGGGCCTCCTCCCGTGTCCCCTCCCCCTCCCGTGTCCCTTCCCCCATCCCCTTTTGTGCAACTGCCTCAATAAAGAGTTTATGGTAGAACCTCGTCAATCCATATCTGGGGGGGGTTGGGCCACGGGGACCTTCCCCTCCCCCCGTGGCTGGGACCTCGGGGGGGTGGGGGAGGGGTCTGGGGGTGGGGTGGGACAAGCTGAAGTAAACCCCTAGTAGACGTAGCAGAGTCCACGCTGCCTTTGCTCCTCGTTTATTGTCCCTCCCCCCGCATTGTGTCTTCTCCATGACCCAGGAGTCCATGGTTGTGGCCTCCTCTTGGCTTCTGGGTGTGGTCCATGGTGGCCCAGGTCCGGGGTAGCCCGGATTGGTGGCCCGAGTTGGGGTGGGTGGTGGCCCTGGGGTGTGGTCTGGGTCTGGGTCACTGCTTGTGATCTGTGGTGGCCCACGTCTGTGTGTTGGTGGCCTTGGTGGTGGGCCAGGGTGGCCTGGAGCGGTGTCTTCATGTTCGTGGTGGTCTGTGGTGGCCCAGATCCATGGTCCATGGTGGCCCAGATCTATGGTCCATGATGGCCCAGGTCTGTGTCTTGTTGTCCGTGGTGGCCCAGATCCATGGTAGCCAAGATCCATGGTCCATGGTGGCCCAGATCTGTGTCTCGTTGTCCGTGGTAGCCCAGATACATGGTGGCCCAGATCATAGTCCATCATGGCCCAGATCCATGGTCCATGGTGGCCCAGACCTGTAGCCCATGGTGGCCCAGATCCATGGTCCATCATGGTCCATATCCGTGGCCCATGGTAGCCCAGACTGGTGGTCCATGGTGGCCCAGACCCACGGTGGCCCAGATCCATGGTCCATGGTGACCCAGACCTGTAGCCCATGGTGGCCCAGATCCATGGCCCGTGGTAGCCCAGACCGGTGGTCCACGATGGCCCAGACCCGTAGTGGCCCAGATCCATGGTCCATGGTGGCCCTCCTTCATGGTAGCCCAGACCTGTGGTCCATGGTAGCCCAGATCCATGGTCCATGGTAGCCCTGCTTCACGGTAGCCCAGACCTGTGGTCCATGGTAGCCCAGATCCATGGTCCACAGTAGCCTAGACCCGTGGTGGCCCAGATCCGTGGTTCATGGTGACACAGATCCATGGTCCATGGTGGCCCACACCCATGTCTCCACCCGCAGCTCCGCGGTGGCCCAACCTCCTTCCTCGCTGTCCTTGGCTGTTACCCGTGGTGGCCCACCTCCCTCTACCTCCTCGTGGTCTTTGGTGGCCCGGCGGGGGGGGTTGGTGGCCACCTCCTAGTTACGGTTCATGGTCTCCAGGATCCAACCCACGTAGTTGCAGACGCGGGTGTAGACCCCTGGGCGGCCGGGCAGGGCGCAGGTCTGCAGCCCCCAGGACACGATCCCCTGGAGGGTCCCGTTACAGGACAGTGGCCCCCCGGAGTCACCCTGTGAGGGGAGGGGACAAAATTTGGGGGTGGAGGGGACATTTGGGGGGACCCCCCACCCCCCCCTGCGGTGGGGTGGCCACCTTAGGAGGAGCTTTCCAAGCTGGGGGAGGTCTAGACCCTGGGGGTTAAAGGACATGTGGGGATGGGGGGCCACGAGGGTGGAGTAGTGGTTTTGGGGGTTGCGGGGGGGGTCCTTCCTTGCCCCTCCCCACCCCCCCACCCCCACCCCCCTCGGGTACCTGGCAGGAGTCGATACGCTTGTTGCGCACCCCGGCGCAAAGCATGTTGGGAGTGACGCGCTGGGGGTAGGCACGGCGGCATTCGGCGTCAGGGAGGATGTTGACGTAGGCACAGATCAGGTGACGGGGGAGGGTCACTGCGGGGGGAGGGGGGCACGGGGGGGGTCAGCGACGGCGGGGGACCCCCCAGGGGCTGTTGGGCTGCTCTGGGCCCTACTCATAGGTTACTCCTCAGTTACTCCTAGGTTACGCATAGGTTACATGCTGGTTATGCACTGGTTTGCCATCAATTGCTTACAGGTTACTTGTAGGTTATGCCTGAGTTACCTCTAGGTTACTCATAGGTTATGCCTTAATTACTTCTAGGTTACTTATAGGTTATGTCTCAGTTACTTTGAGGTTACAGGTTTAGTAGGGTTTTACTATGGTCTCAGTACAGTTTTACTGGGGACTTACTACAGTCTTATTAGGGGCTTATTATGGGTTTACTACAGTCTTACTAGGGGCTTACTGTGGGTTTACTACAGGTTTATTAAAAGATTACTACTTGTTTGCCATGGTCTTACTACTGGTTTACTAGGTGTTTACTGGGGGTTCACTACAGTTTTACTAGGGGCTTAGTACAGGTTTATCAAGGGCTTACTGTGGGCTTACTACAGATTTACTAGGGACTTACTGTGGATTTATTACGGGTTTACTATGGGGTTACTACGGGTCTACTAAGGGTTTACTACAGATTGACTACGGGCCTACTGTTGGTTTACTCCGGGCCTACTAAGGGTTTACTACAGGTTTATTATAGGTTGACTACAGGTTGACTATGGATCTACTGTGGGTTTACTCTGGGTCTACTAAGCATTTACAATATGCTTACTACAGCTTTACTACAGGTTAACTACGGGTTTGCCGGGGAGCGTCACTGACCTTGGGGGGTGGTGACGGTGCCCCAGCCCGAGACGAGGCAGGTGGCGCCGGGGGGGGCACAGGCGGGTGGCAGGGGGAGGGGCCGCACGGCCGGGCCCAGCGCCACCGGCCGCTCCAGCTTGAGCAGCAGGAGGTCGTTGTCCAGGGTGGTGGGGTCAAAGGCTGGGTGGGGGATGGTCTTGGCCACCGCCCGGTCCTGCTCCGCCCCCTCCCGCCGCTGCAGGTCGTTCTCGCCCAGGCGCAGGCGCAGGCCTCTGCGGGGGGGCGGGGGGGGGGTGGGGGTTGGGGCGGCGGGGGGAGGGGTTTGGGACATGGGTGATGGAGGTGGGACATCGATATGGAACATGGGTGGGACATGGGACACGGGTGGGACATGGGACATGGAGGGGACAGGTAGGACATGGGGATGGAGGTGGGACATGGGACATGGGACACAGGTTGGACAGATGGGACATGGAGGGGACAGGTAGGACATGGGCATGGAGGTGGGACATGGGTGGGACATGGGACACGGGTGGGACAGATGGGACATGGGTGAGACAGGTGGGACATTGGACGTGGGGACATGGGTGGGACATGGGACACGGGTGGGACATGGGGATGGAGGTGGGACATGGGACACAGGTGGGACAGGTGGGACATGGGACATGGGTGGGACATGTGGGATGTCCCCATCCCCATGGGTGTCCCCCCTCCCCATGAGGTTCACACACTCCCAATGGGATGTCCCCCCTCCCCACAGGTGTCCCCATGGGATGTCCCTCTCCCCATGAGGGTGTCCCCCTCCCCATGAGGATCTCCATGATGGTCCCCATGGGATGTCCCCCTCCCCATGAGGTTCCTCACCTCCCAATGGGATGTCCCCCCTCCCCACAGGTGTCCCCATGGGATGTCCCCCTCCCCATGAGATGTCCCCATGGGTGTGTCCCCCTCCCCCCGGGGTGCCCCCCCCCCCCACCTGCTGTTGCAGTGGGCGGCCGAGAGCACCCAGCGGTCGCGCAGCAGGACGCCGCCACAGCGGATGGGGCGGTAGATGTAGACCTGCCAGGGCTGCGAGAGGGGGATGCAGGGGTAACCCCCGATGATCCGGTCCTCATCCTGCTCCGCCTGTCCCCCCCCGGGGGACGAGGGGACACTGGCCACCGCTGGTCCAGCCTGCGTCTGAGACCGGCCAGAGGGACATGGGCCACCCCAGGGGGCAGCACCTTGGGGGCATGGGCCACCGGTGGTCTGGCCATGGGTTCCTCCTGCCAGAGGGACGTGGGTCACCAGGTGTGTTGCCTCCATGGGGACATCGGCCACCAGATGTTTCCCAATGGAGGGGACACTGATCACCAGCTGTGTCACCTCCATGGGGACATGGGCCACCAGGCATGATCCCATGGAGCAGACATGGATCACCAGACATGTCCCCTCCATTTGGACATGGGCCACCAGACATGTCCCCATGGAGGGGATACAGGTCACCAGGCATGTCCCCGTGGAGCAGACATGGGCCACCAGACATGTCCCCTCCATGGGGACATGGGTCACCCAGTGTGTCCCTTCCATGAAGACATGGGCCACCAAACGTGTCCCCTCCCTAAGTTCCCTCTGGCGACACCAGACCTGTCACCTGCCTGGGGACATGGGCCACCACATGTCCCCTCCATGAAGACATGGGCCACCAGGTGTGACCCCTCCTTAGGCTCCATCTATGGGGACATGGAGGGGACCAAGGGGGGGGACATGGGGGGACACAGTGACACGGGGGGGGGTGAGGCCCCACGTACCTGTCAGCAGCAGGAGAAGCAGCGCGATGGGCAGCGGCTCCATGGCCCTGGGGGGGGGGAGGGGAGGGTCAGCGGGCACAGCGGCTGCACTGCCTGTCCCCTCCCCCACCTGTCCCCTCCCCCACCTGTCCCCTCCCCCTGCCCATCCTGCCTGCTGTCCCTGCCCCCCCTCCCATCCCCCTCCCATCCCTTTCCCCTCCGTCTTCCTTCCTTCCTCCCTCCCTCCATCTCTCCTTTCCTCTTCCCACACCCCTTCCTTCCTCCTTCCATCCCCCCTTCCTTCCTCCTTTCTTCCTCTTTCCATTTCTCCTTCCAGCATCTTTCCGTCCTTCTTGCATCTCTCCTTCTTTCCTCCTCCCATCCTTCCTTCTTCCGACCTTCCTGTCCTTCCATTTTTCCTTCCATCTCTCCTTCCTCCTCCCCTCCTCCCTCCATCTCTCCTTCCTTCTTCCTTACTCTTTTTCTTTCTTTCCTTCTTCCTTCCTCTTCTCCTCCCTCCCTACTTCCTTCTTCCATCTCTCCTTCATTCCTTCTTCCTTCCTTCCTTCACTCCTTCCATCATTCTCCCTTCCTCCTTCCAGCCTTCTTCCTTCCATCTCCTTCCCTCCTCCTTCCTTCCTCCTTCCCTCCCTCCCTCCCTTCCTCCTTCCATCTGTCCTCCCTCCTTCCTCCCATTTTTCCTTCCCTCCTCTTCCCTTCCTCCTTCCATCATCCTTCCATCCTTTTTCCATTTCTCCTTCCTTCCTTCCTCCTTCCATCTCTCCTTCCTTCTTCCATTTCTCCTTCCTTCCTCTTTCCCTCATCCTTCCCTCCTGCCTTCCTCCTTCCATCTGTCCTCCCTCCTTCCTCTCCTTCCATCCCGCCCTCCCTCTCCTTCCCTCTTCCATCTCTTCTTCCTTCTTCCATTTCTCCTGCTTTCCTCTTTCCTCCTTCCTTCCATCCTTCCTCCTTCCTTCCATCCTTCCTCCTTCCTCCTTCCTTCCTCCCTCCCTCCCTCCCTCCCTCCATCTCTCCTTTCTTCTTCCATTTCTCCTTCCTTCCTCTTTCGCTCCTCCTTCCCTTCCTTCCTTCCTCCCTCGTCCTTCCATTCCTCCCTCCCCCTCTTCCTCCTCCTTCCTCTCTCATCTCTCCTTCCTTCTTTCCATTTCTTTCTCCTCCTCCCTCCTTCCTCCTTCCTTCCTTTTTCCTTCCCCTTCCATCCCTCCCTCCCCCCTCCTTCCCCTTCCTTTCTCCTTCTTTCCCTCTTCCTCCTTCCCTCCCCCCTCCTCCCAGTACTCCTGTCTGTGTCACACGCGTGTCGCTGCGTGTTGCCGCTGTCGTCGCGTGTCGCGTGGCAGCGGCGGGTGCCAGGCGGGGTGGGCGGGGAGGTTTTGTCACCGATTGGGAGGGGCCGGGTCACCCCAAGCCCCGCCCTGGGGGTGCCTGGGAGGGGGAGGTGGCTGGGAGGGGGAGGGCAGAAGGTTTGGAGGGAGGAAAGGGGGATGGATGGGGGGGAGGCGGGTAAGGGGGATGGGGAGGGGGGGGGGGATGGAGATGTGGGTGGGGGATGACGATGGATGGGGAGGGGGGGATAGGGGGGGTGGGTGGGGAGGGGGCATGGAGGGATGGATGGGGAGGGGCAGATGGAGGGGGGGGTGGGGGATGGGCAGGGGCTGGAGGGGGTGGGGGGAGGGAAGATGGAGGGAGGGGAGGGGTGGGCAGGGAGGGGTGGGGGGTATGGGCAGGGTATGGCCCGTTTTGACCTCCCGGGTGGGGGAGGGAGGGGCGGGGCTCTGTGGGCACGAGGGACGCGGGGGAAGCCCCGCCCTCCCCCCCACCCCTCACGTTGCCACCGACACCCTTTCCCCACCCCCGGCCTCCGTTTCCTCCGGCCTTGTTCTCTGCCCTAATTAGCGGCCTAACGAGGCGGGTGGGCGGCAGCTCAGCCCCGTGACTCACCCCCCCCCCCACCGCGGCTCAGCGCCCCCCCTCCCCCTTCCCAACGTCACCCAGGTTGGCCCAGGTTTGCCCGATTTTGGCTCAATTCTGCCCAAAATTTTGGCGCATTCCGCCGATTTTGGCTCAAATCTGCCCAATTTTGGGTCAATTCTGCCCAATTTGGGGTCATTTTGCCCATTTTTTGACTCGACCCGATTTTGGCTCAATTTTGTCCATTTTTGGCTTAATTCTGCCGATTTGGCTCAATTCCACCATTTTTGGCTCAATTTGCCCAATTTTAGTTCAATGTTGCCCAATTTTGGCTGAATTTTGCCCATTTTCTTACAATTCTGCCCTATTTTGGCTCAATTCCACCAATTTTGGCTCGAATCCTCCAGGTTTTGGCACAATTTTGCCCATTTTTGGGTCAATTCTGCCATTTTCGTTCAATTCTACACGATTTAGTTCATTTCGCCCGATTTGGCACAATTTTGTAGATTTTTGGCTCAATCTGCCCGATTTGGCTCAATTTGCCCAATTTTCGTTCAATGTTGCCCAATTTGGCTGAATTTTGCCCAATTTGACTTGATTCCATCCAATTTTAGCTAATTTTGTCCATTTTCGGCTTAATTCTGCTGATTTGCTCAATTCTGCCCCATTTTGGCTCAATTTGCCCAATTTTGCTTGAATGTTGCCTGATATTGTTACAATTATGTTCTATTTTGGCTCAGTTCCACCGATTTAGCTCGAACCTCCAGTTTTGGCACAATTTGCCCATTTTTGGCTTAATTCGCCGATTTTGGTTCAATTCTGCACGATTTTGATTTAATTCGGCCTGATTTTGGTGCAATTTTGTTGATTTTTGGCTTAATTCTGCCGATTGGCTCAATTCCACCAATTTTGGCTCAATTCTGCCCGATTTTGGCTCAATTACCCAATTTTTTGTTCAATTTTGCCCAATTTTGACTTGATTCTGCCTG
>NC_051189.1:103435443-103481860 GCF_015220075.1 Falco rusticolus | reverse complement strand
GGGGGACACCGTGACACGGGGGTGAGGGCCCCACGTACTGTCAGCAGCAGGAGAAGCAGCGCGATGGGCAGCGGCTCCATGGCCCTGGGGGGGGGGGAGGGGAGGGTCAGCGGGCACGCGGCCTGCACTGCCTGTCCCCTCCCCCACCTGGTCCCGCCTCCCCCCACCTGTCCCCTCCCCCTGCCCATCCTGCCTGCTGTCCCTGCCCCCCCTCCCATCCCCCTCCCATCCCTTTCCCCTCCGTCTTCCTTCCTTCCTCCCTCCCTCCATCTCTCCTTTCCTCTTCCCACACCCCTTCCTTCCTCCTTCCATCCCCCCGTCCGTCCTCCTTTCTTCCTCTTTCCATTTCTCCTTCCAGCATCTTTCCGTCCTTCTTGCATCTCTCCTTCTTTCCTCCTCCCATCCTTCCTTCTTCCGACCTTCCTGTCCTTCCATTTTTCCTTCCATCTCTCCTTCCTCCTCCCCTCCTCCCTCCATCTCTCCTTCCTTCTTCCTTACTCTTTTTCTTTCTTTCCTTCTTCCTTCATCCTTCCCTCCCTCCCTACTTCCTTCTTCCATCTCTCCTTCATTCCTTCTTCCTTCCTTCCTTCACTCCTTCCATCATTCTCCCTTCCTCCTTCCAGCCTTCTTCCTTCCATCTCTCCTTCCCTCCTCCTTCCTTCCTCCTTCCCTCCCTCCCTCCCTTCCTCCTTCCATCTGTCCTCCCTCCTTCCTCCCATTTTTCCTTCCCTCCTCTTCCCTTCCTCCTTCCATCATCCTTCCATCCTTTTTCCATTTCTCCTTCCTTCCTTCCTCCTTCCATCTCTCCTTCCTTCTTCCATTTCTCCTTCCTTCCTCTTTCCCTCATCCTTCCCTCCTGCCTTCCTCCTTCCCTCCTTCCCTCCTCCTTCCATCCCTCCCTCCCTCTTCCTTCCTCCTTCCATCTCTTCTTCCTTCTTCCATTTCTCCTGCTTTCCTCTTTCCTCCTTCCTTCCATCCTTCCTCCTTCCTTCCATCCTTCCTCCTTCCTCCTTCCTTCCTCCCTCCCTCCCTCCCTCCCTCCATCTCTCCTTTCTTCTTCCATTTCTCCTTCCTTCCTCTTTCGCTCCTCCTTCCCTCCTTCCTTCCTCCTTCCCTCGTCCTTCCATTCCTCCCTCCCTCTTCCTTCCTCCTTCCATCTCTCCTTCCTTCTTCCATTTCTCCTTCCTCCCTCCTTCCTCCTTCCTTCCTTTTTCCTTCCCCCTTCCATCCCTCCCTCCCCCCTCCTTCCTCCTTCCATTTCTCCTTCTTTCCCTCTTCCTCCTTCCCTCCCCCCTCCTCCCATGTCACCTCCTGTCTGTGTCACCGCGTGTCGCTGCGTGTTGCCGCGTGTCGTCGCGTGTCGCGTGGCAGCGGCGGGTGCCAGGCGGGGTGGGCGGGGGAGGGTTTTGTCACCGATTGGGAGGGGCCGGGTCACCCCAAGCCCCGCCCCTGGGGGTGCCTGGGGAGGGGGAGGGGCTGGGAGGGGGAGGGGCAGAAGGTTGGAGGGAGGAAAGGGGGGAGTGGATGGGGGGGGAGGCGGGATAAGGGGGGATGGGGAGGGGGGATGGGGGATGGAGAGAGATGGGTGGGGGAGGGACGATGGATGGGGGAGGGGGGGATAGGGGAGGGGTGGGTGGGGGAGGGGGCATGGAGGGATGGATGGGGAGGGGCAGATGGAGGGGGGGGTGGGGGATGGGCAGGAGGCTGGAGGGGGTGGGGGGAGGGAAGATGGAGGGAGGGGGAGGGGTGGGCAGGGAGGGGTGGGGGGGATGGGCAGGGGATGGCCCAGTTTGACCTCCCGGGGTGGGGGAGGGGAGGGGCGGGGCTCTGTGGGCACGAGGGACGCGGGGGGAAGCCCCGCCCCTCCCCACCCCATCACGTTGCCACCGACACCCTTTCCCCACCCCCGGCCTCCGTTTCCCTCCGGCCTTGTTATCTGCCCTAATTAGCGGCCTAACGAGGGCGGGGTGGGGCGGCAGCTCAGCCCCGTGACTCACCCCTCCCCCCACCGCGGCTCAGCGCCCCCTCCCCCTTCCCAACGTCACCCAGGTTGGCCCAGGTTTGCCCGATTTTGGCTCAATTCTGCCCAAAATTTTGGCGCAATTCCGCCGATTTTGGCTCAAATCTGCCCAATTTTGGGTCAATTCTGCCCAATTTGGGGTCAATTTTGCCCATTTTTGACTCGATTCCACCCGATTTTGGCTCAATTTTGTCCATTTTTGGCTTAATTCTGCCGATTTTGGCTCAATTCCACCATTTTTGGCTCAATTTGCCCAATTTTAGTTCAATGTTGCCCAATTTTGGCTGAATTTTGCCCATTTTTCTTACAATTCTGCCCTATTTTGGCTCAATTCCACCAATTTTGGCTCGAATCCTCCAGGTTTTGGCACAATTTTGCCCATTTTTGGGTCAATTCTGCCAATTTTCGTTCAATTCTACACGATTTAGTTCAATTTCGCCCGATTTTGGCACAATTTTGTAGATTTTTGGCTCAATTCTGCCCGATTTTGGCTCAATTTGCCCAATTTTCGTTCAATGTTGCCCAATTTTGGCTGAATTTTGCCCAATTTTGACTTGATTCCATCCAATTTTAGCTTAATTTTGTCCATTTTCGGCTTAATTCTGCTGATTTTGGCTCAATTCTGCCCCATTTTGGCTCAATTTGCCCAATTTTGCTTGAATGTTGCCTGATATTGTTACAATTATGTTCTATTTTGGCTCAGTTCCACCGATTTAGCTCGAATCCTCCAGTTTTGGCACAATTTTGCCCATTTTTGGCTTAATTCTGCCGATTTTGGTTCAATTCTGCACGATTTTGATTTAATTCGGCCTGATTTTGGTGCAATTTTGTTGATTTTTGGCTTAATTCTGCCGATTTTGGCTCAATTCCACCAATTTTGGCTCAATTCTGCCCGATTTTGGCTCAATTTACCCAATTTTTGTTCAATTTTGCCCAATTTTGACTTGATTCTGCCTGATTTTGGCTCAGTTTTGTCGATTTTTGGCTTAGTTCTGCCAATTTTAGCTAAATTTCACCAATTTTGGCTCAATTCTACCCAATTTTGGTTCAATTCTGCCCAATTTCGGTTCAATTTTGCCCAATTTTGGCTCAATTCCCCCCAATTTTTGCTCAATTCTGACTGATTTTGGCTCAAATTTGCCTAATTTTGTGTCAATTCCGCCTGAATTTGGCTCAATTCTGCCTGATTTTGGCTCGAATCATCCAGATTTTGGCTCAATTTTGCCCATTTTTTGCTTAATTCTGTCAATTTTGGCTCAAATCTGCCTGATTTGGCTCAATTCCACCCAATTTTGCCTGATTCTGCCCGATTTTGGCTCAATACCACCCAATTTTGGCCCAGGTTCCCCAGTTTTGCCCATTTTTATCTGATCTTTCCCATTTTTGCCTCTTTTGCCCATTTTTCCCCATTTTTGCCCCATTTTCCCCATTATTTTCCCCATTTTGCCCGTTTTTTCCCATTTTGCCCCATTTTGCTCATTTTTGCCCCATTTTGCCCATTTTTGCCCCATTTTGGCCTGGTCCTGCCCAGTGTGACCCACGTTCCCCCCCAGGTGCCCCCAGGGATCCAGCGAAGCCACGGGGATGCGGGGGGGGGGGGGGAGGGGTTTATTGGGGGGAGGGGTCTGGGGGGGGTGTCGGTCCATCTGTGGTGGAATCTGTGGTGGGACTGGTCTATCTGTGGTGGGATCTATGGTAGGATTGATCCATCCATGGTGGGATCTGTGGTGGGATCAGTCCATCCATGGTGAGATTGGTCCATCCATGGTGGGATCTGTCCATCCATGGTGGGATCGGTCCATCTGTGGTGGGATCTGTGGTGGGATCAGTCCATCTATGGTGGGATTGATCCATCCATGGTGGGATCTGTGGCAGGATCAGTCCATCTGTGGTGTGATCGGTCCATCCATGGTGGGATCTGTGGCGAGATTGATCCATCCATGGTGGGATCTGTCCATCCTTGGTGGAATCTGTGGTGGGATGGTCTATCCATGATGGGCTCAGTCCATCCTTGGTGGGATCTGTAGTGGGATCGGTCCATCCGTGGTGGGATCTGTGGTGAGATCGGTCCATCTATGGTGGGATCTGTGGTGGAATCGGTCCAACCATGGTGGGATCTGTGGTGGGGTTGATCCTCTCTTGGTGGCTTCAGCCTCTCCATGGTGGGGTCAGATGGTCCATGTTGGGTTCTAGGGGGGTTTGGTGGATCTGTGTTGGGGTCAGATGGTCCATGGTGGGTTCTAGGGGGGGTTGATGGATCTGTGGTGGGGTTGGTAGGTGCCGGGCGGTGGCACGAGGAGGTCTCAGGGCTGCCCCATGATCTCCCGGATCCATGGTAGGTAGTTGTAGACCTCGCTGTAGACCCCTGGCTTCCCCGCCTGCCCGCAGGGGTGGTCCCCCCAGGAGACGATGCCCTGGAGAACCCCCTGGCAGATGAGGGGACCTCCCGAGTCACCCTGGGGACAAAAGGGACCATGCCAGGACCTCGACCACACCCCCCAACCCAGGAGGACCCCAGGGTGGAGGTGGCCAAGCTGGTGGGACATGTGGCCACCGGTGGGGGCAGAAACTCTGGAGGATCTGGAGATGGTGGGACCAGGCACGGGGTGGTGGCCAGGGGACCCCAGGAGGTGGCCATGGGGGATGGGCACGTCTTGAAACCCAGGGATCCAAAGGGTGGTGACCATGGGTGGTGGGACGTCTCCAAGGTGAGGGGACCCAGGGGACCAAAGGCACGTGGTCGGGGGTGGTGGGTACGTAGGGATGGGTCACAGGGGGTTCCTCCAAGCCCAAGGGACAAGGGAGAGCGGTGGGGGGAGAGGATGTGGGGACGTGGCTGTAGGACACGAAGGTCTGGAGATACCTGGCAGGAGTCCTTGCCCGCCACGGTCCCACCGGCACACAACATGTCCTCAGTGAACTTGGCGCCGTAGACCTGGCAACACGTGGCGTCACCCACCACGGTGATGTTGAGGCACTGGGGGGTGTCGGGGAAGGACTCTGGGGGGAGGGGCAAGTGTCCAAGCAGGGCCAGGGCCACCAGGGTCCATCTGGTGCATGGTTGACCCCAGCCAAGCCAAGGGAGGTGGAGGAGGTGCCACCACCCAACTCAGTGAAGGTTGAAGAGATGCCACCACCCAACCCAAGGAATGTTGAGGTGACCACCTGGGTCACTTCCCTGCCCAGATGCCACCACCCAACCCAGTGAAGGTTGAGGAGATATCACCACCCAACCCAAGGAAGGTTGAGGAGATGCTACCACACAACCCAAGGAAGGTTGAGGAGATGCCACCACCCAACCCAAAGAAGATTGATGAGATGCCATCACCCAACCAAATGAAGGTTGAGGAGATGCCACCACCCAACCCAGTGAAGGTGGAGGAGATGCCACCAGACAGCCCCGCCCTGTACCTTGGGGGCTGGTGGTAGTCCCCCATCCCATGACAGTGCAGTTGTCGCCAGTGGCCGGGGGTCTTGTGGGCAGGGCCAGGGGCTGGACGTGGGGGGTGGGGGTGAAGGGGGGCTCCACGCGCAGCAGCATGAGGTCGTGGGCGTAGGCGTTGTCTGCAGCGTCTGCGTTGAAGCCAGGGTGGACCACAATGTCCACGGCGGTGGCGAACTGCTCCCACCCTGTCAGGGTGGCCAGGCTGTGCTCCCCTGCCCGCACCTGGATGTGGCTGGGGGAGGGGACATGGTGGGACATGGTGGTGGTGGGACGTGGTGGTGGTGGTGGGACATGGTGATGGTGGTGGGATGTGGTGGTGGGACGTGGTCATGGTGGTGGGACGTGGGGGGAGGGGCGTGATGAGGATGTGGTGGGGGAGGGGACACGTGGGGGGTGGGGGAGGGGGAGGGGTGTGTGGGAGGGGCCGTGGTCGGCCGGGGTCACGGTGGAAGGTGGCCGCTCCCAGTTCCATTCCCAGTGCTCCCTGTTTGCCTCTCAGGGCTCCCAGTGCCCCTCCCAGTGCCCCCAGTTCCCTTCTTATGGCCCCAGTTCCCCTCCCAGCACCTCCCAGTGCTCCCAGTTCCCCTCCCAGTGCCCCCAGTTCCCCTCCCAGTGCCTCCCAGTGCTCCCAGTGCCCCTCCCAGTGCCCCCAGTTCCCTTTCTATGCCCCCAGTCTCCCTCCCAGTGCTCCCAGTTCGGACCTGGTGCGGCAGTGGGCGGCGGACAGGACCCACTGGGAGCTGAGCAGGGCCCCCCCGCACTGGTGCTGGTCGAAGTGGAAGAGCAGCACGAGGCCGGGGTGGGTGGGGGAGGGGCACTCGCTGCCCCCCAGGATCCGCTCGCCCCGCGGCTGGGCTGGGGGGAGGGGAGGGGAATGTTGGGGTGGTCCCGCGACCCCCACCCCAACACCCCCCCCCCGTTAGGACCCCCCCCACTGGGGGGCACCCCTCCCCCCACCCTTGGCACCCCATAGACTGACACCCACCCACACACACCAAGCCCCCTCTACCTCCTGGGACCCCCGCCCCCCCCCGGGACCCCCCCCGCCCCAGACCCCCTTGTCCCTACCCCGAGGATCTCCAGCCCCCCCGGGACCCCGCCCTAAAACCCCCTTGTCCCCACCTGGGACCCCCCAGACCCGCACCCCCCCCCCTCCGGAGACTGCCCCCCCCCAACATTTGCACCTTGGGGACCCCCCAGACCCCCACCCCCACCCTGGGACACCCCCAGACTCCCTTGTCCCCCCCCCGGGACCCCCTGGGATCCCCAATCCCCTTTCCGGAGACTGCCCCGGCCCCCACCCCACCCTGGGGACCCCTCCAGACCCCCTTGTCCCCACCTGGGACACCCCCAGGCCACCCCCCCTCCCCCCCCCCCCCCCGCGGCCCCCCTGCACCCCTCACCCCCCCCCCCCCCTCACCAGGGGTCACCATCTCCAGGAGGAGGAGGAGGAGGGGGAGAGGGGCCGCCATGGTGGGGGAGGGGGCGCCGGGTGCCAGGGGGGTGGGGTGGGTGCCCCCACTTATCAAGGCTCCATGTTAATTATTAACGGGGGCTGGTTAGCGGCCCCCTCCCCCCCCCCCCCGTGTTTGCTTGTGGAGCCCCAGGTGCCATGTTCACACCCC
Source organism: Falco rusticolus (assembly GCF_015220075.1). Taxonomy (NCBI): domain Eukaryota; kingdom Metazoa; phylum Chordata; class Aves; order Falconiformes; family Falconidae; genus Falco; species Falco rusticolus. Next base: position 103,474,770 of record NC_051189.1, on the reverse strand, counting down.
TCCCCCACCCCGTGGGGGGAGGGGGCAGCCCCCAGCCTGGGGCCCTTATGGTATCTATAGGGAGACGGGGGTCCCCTGTGGTATCTATAGGGAGATGGGGTTCCCCTATGGTACCTATAGGGTGAGGGGGGTCCCCTGTGGTATCTATAGGGTGACAGGGGTCCCGTATGGTATCTATAGGGTGGCGGGGGTCCCATATGGTACCTTTAGGGTGACAGGGGTCCCCTGTGGTATCTATAGGGTAGCATGGGTCTTGTACAGCATATCTATAGGGTGACAAGGACAGGGATCCCCTATGGTACCTATAGGTTGATGGGGGTCCCTTACTGTACCTATAGGGAGACGGTGTTCCCCTATGGTATCTATAGGGTGAAGTGGTTCCCCTGTGGTATCTGTGGGGTGGTGGGGGCCCCCTATGGTATCTATAGGGTGGGATAGGTCCCCTATGACATATCTATAGGGGTGCATGGGTCCCCTATAGTATCTACAGGATGATATGGATCCCCTATGGTATATCTATGGGGTGGCATAGTTCCCCTGTGGGATCTATGGGTAGCATGGGTCCCCTAAGGCATATCTATAGGGTGAAGTGGGTCCTCTATGGTATCTATAGGGTGGCATGGGTCCCCTATTGTATCTATACATATGGCATATCCATAGGGTGAGGTGGGTCCACTATGGTATCTATAGGGTGACAAGGGTGCCCCTATGGTATCTGTAGGGTGGCACAGGTCCCCTATGGTATCTATGGGGTGAAGTGGGTCCCCTATGGTATATCTATAGGGTGGCATGGCTCCCATGTGGTATCTATGAGACGTAGTGGGTCCCCTATGGCATATCTATAGGGTTGCATGGGCTCCCTGTGGTATCTATAGGGCATCGTGGATCCCCTATGGCATATCTGTAGGGTGACGCGGGTCCCCTATGGTATCTATGGAGTGATATAGGTCCCCTATGGTGTCTATAGGGTGACACGGGTCCCCATAGGGCGTCTCCCCGAGGTGGCATGGGGCAGGGTGCCCCTCCCCCACCCCCTGCCGGATTAACGACGGATTTACTAAATCCCCCCGCGCGGCGGCACGGCCGCTCCCTGGGTGTGGTGCGGGCGGGGGGGATTATAGGATGGCAGCAGCGGCGCTAATTAATCTCCTCACGCTAATTAATCTCCTAACGAGTTCCAGGGCAGCATCGAGGGCATGGAGTGGCCTCGCTGCCTGGGGGGAGGGGTGGGTGCGTGTGATGGGGTGGGGGTGGGGCGGCTCGGGGGGGAGGGGGAGGGGGCAGCTCCTCGTGGTGGGCACCCAACCAATGGCATGGCCTCAACTTGGGGTGGGAGGGTCTCGGGAAGAGCCTGACCAATGGCGTGGCTTCAGCTTGGGGTGGGTGGGACTTAGGATGAGGCCGACCAATGGCGTGGCTTCAGCTTAGGTTGGGCGGGCCTTAGGAAGAGCCCCACCAATGGTGTGGACTCGACTTGGGGGAAGAGATCAACCAATGGCATGTCCCCTGTTTGGAGTGGGAGGGTCTTGGGAAAAGCCCAACCAATGGTGTGGCTTCAGCTTGGGGGTGGGACTTAGGAAGAGCCTGACCAATGGTGTGGCTTCAACATGGGGTGGGAGGGTCTTAGGAAGAGCCCCACCAATGGTGTGGACTCAACTTGGAGGAAGAGATCAACCAATGTCATGTCCCCTCTTTGGTGTGGGAGGGTTTTGGGAAGAGCCTGACCATTAGCATGTGTTCAACTTGGGGGTGGGACTTAGGAAGAGCCCGACCAATGGTGTGGCTTCCACATGGGGTGGGAGGGTCTTGGAAAGAGCCCGACCAATGGCGTGGCCTCAACTTGGAGGAAGAGATCAACCACTGGCATGCCCCCTCTTTGGGGTGGGAGGGTCTTGGGAAGAGTCCAACCAATGGCGTGGCTTCAACATGGGGGTGGGACTTATGAAGAGCCTGACCAATGGCGTGGCTTCAACTTTGGGTGGGAGGGTCTTGGGAAGAGCTCAGCCAATGGTGTGGCCTCAACTTGGGGGAAGAGATCAACCAATGGCATGGCCCCTCTTTGGGGGTGGGTGACCCTCTCACCGATTGGATGACCCTCGTTGGGTTAGCCAACCCAAAAAATTGGACACCCATTGGTGGTTGCTCCCCCTGGTTGAGATGATGATCTCCGTGGGGTTGGAGGACCAGCAGCCCATGTCCTCGGTGCCACCGCAGCCACCCCTTGGTCCATGGGAGGTGACCACGAGGTTGGTCTCCCAAGAAGATGGGGAGGAGCAGCTTGAAAGGACATTTCCCACCAAACGTGACAACTCTTTAATGTCTCGTGCCACTCCCACCGCCCCTTCACCCCAGGAGACCCTGGGGCCACCCAAAACCTCGCCACAACCTTGGGTTGTCCCCATCGTCCTGCCCTGGCCAGTGGTGGGAGCGCAGCCCGTGGTGGTCCAACCTCCCTGTGGGCACCTGGAGGTTGCCAGAGTTGACTCTAGTTGTCCTCCATGGTCTTCTGGATCCACTGGGAGTATCTACAGACCTTGGTGTAGACACCAGGTCGCTTGGGTTGCCCACATTTCTCCATCCCCCAGGACACGATCCCTTGGAGGGTCCCGTTGCAAACCAGAGGTCCTCCCGAGTCACCCTACGGGAGAGACACGGTGTGAACCCAACACCGGTCTCCACTGGGCCACCCAGTGGTGTGGTTGGGTTGGCCAACCAAGTGGTTGTGGGGTTGGGCCACCAAGCGGTTCACAGGTTGGGCCACCAAGTGGAGCTGTTGGGTGGGCCACCAAGTGGGTCTTGGGTTGGGCCACCAAGTGGAGGTGTTGGGTGGGCCACCAAGTAGTTCTGGGGTTGGGCCACCAAGTGGTTCAGGGGTTGGGCCACCAAGTGGGTCTTGGGTTGGGCCACCAAGTAGTTCTGGGGTTGGGCCACCAAGTGCTTCAGGGGTTGGGCCACCAAGTGGGTCTTGGGTTGGGCCACCAAGTGGAGTGGTTGGGTTGGGCCACCAAGTGGTTCCTGGGTTGGACAACTCCTTGCATCTGGACACACCATTGTTGGGTCTCATTTGGCTGGGTGACCTCTTGGCTTGGCCGGTTGTTGAGTTGGCCAACCATGACTGAGTTGGCCAACCCTTGTTGGGTTAAAGAACCAACACGGGCTTTTTCAACTCTTGGGTTGGCCAACTGTTGAGTTGGCCAACCAAGTGACCAACAAGGGTTGGCCAAATCATTCATGATTGGCCAAACCCTTCATGGTTGGCCAGCCCAACAACCAGCCAACCCAAGAGTTGAAAAAGCTGCTGTTGGTTCTTCAACCCAACAAGAGTTGGCCAACCCTTGTTTAGTTGAAGAACCAACACTGGCTTTTCCAACTCTTCTTGAGTTGGCCAACTGTTGAGTTGACCAACCATGAACGATTTGGCCAACCCTTGTTAAGTTGAAGAACCAACACCGGCTTTTCCAACTCCTCTTGAGTTGGCCAACTGTTGAGTTGACCAATCATGAACGAGTTGGCCAACCCTCATCGGGTTGAAGAACACCGCTGCCTTGGCCAACCCTTACTGGCTTCCTGTGCCACGATTAGGCCACCCAACGGAGGAAGACCCCATTGTGACGTCAAAGGGACAGGCCCCCTCCTGCCACCGGGGTCCACCTGGGGGACATCCCCTGGGGGGAGGGGCAGTGATGGTGGAGGGGGACGTTCCACCGTACCTGGCAGGAGTCCCTACCGCCTTGGAGACTCCCAGCACACAACATGTTCTCTGTGATGGAACCAGGATACAACTGCTGGCACTCAGCCGTCGAGAAGATGGTGACGTTGACGCACTGCAAGACGTCCGGGTAAGAGACTGAGACGACAAATGGAGGAGGATGGGGGAGGGGAAACAAAGAAACCAGAAAATCACAACCCCTCCCCCCCAAACCCTCCCAGCACTGCTGTCCCCCCCACCCCCGCACCCCAGAATTCACTTGGAGATGTTTCTCCAGCTGTTTTTTGGGGGAGAAGAACGAGGCATTTGGGGGCGTTTCCAAGCTTTCAGGTGGAGAAACAACCCCGGGGACAGGGCCCATGGGGGGCGAAACCTCGTCCCAGGGAGAAGTTCTGAGGAGGAAAAGGGAACCACCCAGGTGTCTGTCCAGGACACCACCCAGGTGTCCAGGAGACTGCCCAGGAGACCACCCAGGTGTGTGTCCAGGAGATTACCCACATGTCCAGGAGACTACCCAGGTGCCCATGAGACCACCTAGGTGCCCATGAGACCACCCAGACACCCAGGAGACTACCCTGATGCCCAGGAGACCACTCAGGTGTGTGTCCAGGAGACCACCCACATGTCCAGACTACCCAGGTGCCCATGAGACCACCCAGACACCCAGGAGACCACCCAGGTGTCCAGGAGACCACCCAGATGACCAGGAGACACCCAGGTGTCTGTCCAGGTAACCAACCCAGATGTCCAGGGGACCACCCAGGTGTCCAGGGGACCACCCAGTTGTCCAGGAGACCACCTGGGTGTCTGTCCAGGAGACCACCCAGATATCCAGGAGACCACACATATGCTCAGGAGACCACCCAGACGTCCAGAAGAGCACCCAGCTGTCTGTCTGGAAGACCACCCAGATATCCAGGAGACCACCCAGATGCCCAGGAGACCACCCTGATGCCCAGGAGACCACCCTGATGCTCAGGAGACCACCCAGATGTCCAGGAGACCACCCAGATATCCAGAAGACTACCCAGGAGAAGTCCAGGAGACCACCCAGGTGTTCAGGAGACCACCCAGATGCCCATGAGACCACCCAACTGCCCAGGAGACCATACAGACACCCAGGAGACCACCCAGGTGTCCAGGAAACAATCCAGGTGCCTGTCAAGGAGACCACCCAGGTGTCTGTCCAGAAGACCACCCCAGTGTCTTTCCAGGAGACCACACACATGTCTAGGAGACCACCCTGGTGTCCAGGAGACCACCCAGATGTCCAGGAGACCACCCAGGTGTCCAGGGGACCACCCAGATGTCCAACCTCCCACCACCAGGAGAAGCCCCAGGCATCCAGCAGATGCCCTGGGTCTTGGGTACCTTCTGGGGAAGTGGTGGCCCCCCATCCCGAGGTGACACAGGTGGTCCCAGGCTCTGGGAGGCAGGAGGCCACAGGGACGGGACGGATCCTGTCAGTGATGGTGACTGGCGTCAGGAGCTTCATCATCATGATGTCGTTGTCCTTGGTGGTGGGGTCATAGTTGGGGTGGGCCACAAACTTCTGCACCATCTTCTGCATCTGCCCCCACTCCCGCGTGTAGAGGTTGTGCTTGCCCAGGTGGACACTGGTGATCCTAGGGCAGGGGGGAGGGGTGCATGGGGGATGGGGACACACAGTGAGGTGGCCAGGGCCACCAGACCATGGAGCACGCGTGGGGCTTGGAGGTCAAGGTGTGGTCATGGTCCTTGTGGGGTGGCATGACCAGGAGGCATGTGGGACAGAAGGTCTTGAGGTGGCCATGGTCCTGGTGGGGTGGCATGACCAGGACACGTGTGGGATGGAAGGTCTTGAGATGGCCATGGTCCTGGTGGGGTGGCATGACCAGGACGTGTGTGGGACAGAAGGTCTTGAGGTGGCCATGGTCCTGGCGGGGTGGCATGACCAGGATGCGTGTGGGATGGAAGGTCTTGAGGTGGCCATGGTCCTTGTGGGGTGGCATGACCAGGACGCATGTGGGACAGAAGGTCTTGAGGTGGCCATGGTCCTGGTGGGGTGGCATGACCAGGACACGTGTGGGATGGAAGGTCTTGAGGTGGCCATGGTCCTGGTGGGGTGGCATGACCAGGATGCGTGTGGGACAGAAGGTCTTGAGGTGGCTGTGGCTCCTGTGACATGTGGCATGATCAGGACACATGTGGGAGGTGGCATCTGCATCATGGGAAGGACACGCGTGGACCATGGCATGGCCAATGTGCAGGACATGGCATGACCCACATATGGGACCGTGACATGTCCATGACACACGTGGGGCACAGCACAGCCAGGACATGTCAGTAGACCATGGCATGACCACCTCAGCAGATAATGGAGACCACCTCAGTAGAGCATGGAGACCACCTCAGTAGACCATGCAGACCACTTCAGTAGACCATGCAGACCACTTCAGTAGACCATGCAGGCCACCTCAATAGACCATGGGGGCCACCTCAGTAGACCATGGAGGCCATCTCAGTAGACCATGGAGGCCACCTCAGTAGACCACCTCAGTAGACTATGGAGGCCACCTCAGTAGACTATGGAGGCCACCTCAGTAGAGCATGGAGGCCACCTCAGTAGACCATGGAGACCATTTCAGTAGACCACCAAGACCACCTCAGTAGAGCATGGAGACCACCTCAGCAGACCATGGAGGCCACCTCAGTAGACCATGGAGACCACCTCAGGAGACTGTGGAGACCACCTCAGGAGACCACCTCAGTAGACCATGGAGACCACCTTGGTAGAGCATGGAGGCCATCTCAGTAGACCATGGGAGCCACCTCAGTAGACCACAGAGACCACCTCCTGGCTTGTGTGTGGACACGCGCGGACTGCGGAGCCCACTGCAGGTTGTGGTGGCCCCACCGGGGGGGTGGTGGCCACATGACGGTGGTGGTGTCACCCTTACCCTGGGGTGGTGCAGTGGGCTGCCGTCACCACCCACTGCCTGGCCACCAGGACCCCGCCGCAGTAGAGCTTGTACATGTCCAGGATGGCCACCTGCCACGGCTGTGAGTGGGGTGGGCAGTCCACGCCGCCCACCACCCGCGTGTCCCCCGCTGCCAGCAACGCTACAGAGGGACCAAAGACACGCATTAATGCCAACGCGTGCGTGGCTGCGTGGCCGGATCTGCACCTTCCACCCCCTCCGCTCACCTGTAGATGCCATCAAGACCACCAAGGTCCCCAGGAGCTTCACGGCACCCCGTAGCCTGGTGGCCACCATGGCTCGTGTCTCCATCGCTGTGGGCACTGTGAGGCAGAGGTGTTAGTCCCACCATGGGGTGGGGTGGGGTGTCACCCTTCACCGGGACCCTCTGCCCCACCCCACCCCTGCTCCAGGAGAAGGTGAGATGTTTCTCGGGGGTCTCCACCAACATGGTGAGGACCCTCCCTCTGTCCCCTCCACGGTGGTACCGTGGTGATTCGCCCCGTCATGGGGCTTTGGTGAGGGTGACATGGTCGTTAGCCCAAATGCCACGGTGGTAATTAACAGAGTCATCGTTAACGAGGCACGTAATTACGGGCTCCACCAACTCCTCCACCTCCCCCTCCTTGTCTCCAGGCAATTGACCTCCCAGCACCTCCTGCTGCCCTTGGATGCCTCCCTGGGGTTGAGGGTGTGGGTCATGCCCTATGGAGAGATGGGTGGTAGACCCCCACCCCACCTCTCCCCCCATGGGTGGGGGTCACGGTTCTTCAAGGTTGGGGGCTGGAAGCCTCCTGAGATGTGGGTCGTTGCCCCCAGAGGACATGGGTCTTCAAGGTTGGGGGTTGGAAGCCCCCTGAGATGTGGGTCGCTGCCCCCAGTGGACATAGGTGGTGGGTTGGAAGGATGTGGGTCATTGCTCCAGGTGGGTGTGGGTCGTGGTGTCCCCCCCCCCCCCATGGCTGTGGGTCATGGTTCCCCGTGGGTCACGGTCCCCTATGGCCATGAGGTGGAGGCACCCATGGGCCCGGGTCACCACTCTCCATGAATGTGGGTCATGGTTCCTGGTGGCCATGGGTCATTCCTCCCCACGGAGGGCATCTGTGGGCCCCACAGAAGTGGGTCAAAGCTCCACGTGACAGTGGGTCGCAGTTCCCATGGCCATGGGTTGGAGCCACCCATGGGTGTGGGTCACCACTCCCAGAGGACATGTGCCATGGACCCCACAGAGAAAGGAAATGGGTCCCATGGGCCCCACAGACATGGGTGGTGGCCCCATGGATGTGGGTGGTGGGCCCCGTGGATGTGGGTGGTGGGCCTCATGGATGTGGGTGGTGGGCCTCGTGGACATGGGTGGTGGGACCCATGGACTTTGTGGTGGGCCCCATGGATGTGGGTGGTGGGCCTCGTGGACATGGGTGGTGGGACCCATGGACATCGTGGTGGGCCCCATGAATATGGGTGGTGGGCCCCATGGATGTGGGTGGTGGGCCTCATGGATCAAGGATGGGGAAGGATGGACAGCAGGGATGAGGGGATGGGTCAAACATGGGGAAGGAAGGAAGGAAGGAAGGATGGAAGGAAGGGAGGAAGGAAGGAAGGATGGAAGGAAGGGAGGAAGGAAGGAAGGATGGAAGGAAGGGAGGAAGGATGGAAGGAAGAGAGGAAGGAAGGAAGGAAGGAGGGAAGGAAGGAAGGAAGGGAGGAAGGAAGGAAGGAAGGATGGAAGGAAGGAAGGAAGGATAGAAGGAAGGGAGGAAGGAAGGAAGGAAGGAAGGAAGGATGGAAGGAAGGAAGGAAGGAAGGATGGACAGCAGGGATGGGGGCATGGGTCAAACCCGGGGAAGGAAGTGAAGGAAGGAAGGAAGGGAGGAAGGAAGGATGGACACCAGGGGCAAAGCACACAAGGAGGGACGGCGGGACATCGGGGGCAGCGGGCGCAAGACACCCCCCCCACCATCTCTTGCCGAAGCCCCCCCCTCCCCTCCCCCCCTCCCCACCCTCCCCCCCTACCTCTCCACAGCTCCCTGCCGGGGTGGGGGTGGGGACGGGGACACCCCCCTTCTTCCTGTCTGACGTCTGCGGCGACGGAGCAAAATCCGGATGTGGCGCCCCCCCCCCCCCAAAAAAAAAACAAAACAAAACCCACCAACCACCCAGCCGGTTCCAACCGGCCTCATCCGGCGCCGGTGCCGCTGCTGTCCCCTCCCATGGGAGCGATGGTTTTATAGCGGCATCGGGGCCGGCCCGGCCAGTCCCACCCCAAGGATGAGCTGGAGGAGTCAGGAAGGCACCAGGACGCGCGGCCGCCTCCTTCCCTAATCCCTGCGACGCGTTGCCCGGCACTGCCAGGGCTTGTGTCACGCCAAGGGTTGGCCAACTGGTTTGGGGACCAGCACGTGCTGGTTGGCCAGCTGGATTGGAGACCACCATGAGCTGGTTGGCCAACTGGTTTGGGGACCAGCACGTGCTGGTTGGCCAACTGGTTTGGAGACCATGAGGTGCTTCTTGACCACCATGTGTTGGTTGGCCAACTGGTTTGGAGACCACCATGTGCTGCTTGACCACCATGAGTTCGTTGGCCATCTGGTTTGGAGACCACCATGAGCTGGTTGACCACCATGAGTTCGTTGGCCAATTGGTTTGGAGGCCACCATGAGTTTGTTGGCCAACTGGTTTGGAGACCACCATGTGCTGGTTGGCCACCATGAGTTGGTTGGCCGAATGGTTTGGAGACCACCATGTGCTGGTTGACCATCAGGAGTTGGTTGCCAACTGGTTTGGGGACCACCATGTGCAGATTGGCCAACTGGTTTGGAGACCACCAGGTGTTGCTTGACCACTATGTGTTAGTTGGTCAACCAGCACTGAAGACCACCGTGTGCTGGCTGGCCAATTGGTTTGGAGACCACCACATGCTGGTTGGCAAGTTGGTTTGGGGACCACCACATACATGTTGCCAAACTGGTTTGGAGACCACCATGAGTTTGTTAGCCAACTGGTTTGGAGGCCACCATGAGCTGGTTGGCCAACTGGTTTGAAGATCACCATGTGCTGATTGACCACCAGGAGCTGGTTGGCCAACTGGTTTGGAGACCACCATGTGCGGGTTGGCCAACTGGTTTGGAGACCACCATGTGTTGGTTGACCACCATGAGTTGGTTGGCCAGTTGGTTTGGGGACCACCACATACGTGTTGCCAAACTGGTTTGGAGACCACCATGTGCTGGTTGACCACCATGAGCTCGTTGGCCATCTGGTTTGGAGACCACCATGTGCTGGTTGGCCACCATGAGTTGGTTGGCCAACTGGTTTGGAGACACCATGTGCTGCTTGACCACATGTGCTACTTGGTCAACCAGCATTGAAGACCACCACGTGCTGGTTGGCCAACTGGTTTGGAGACCACTATGTACTGGTTGACCACCACATGCTGATTGGCCAACTGGTTTGGAGACCACCATGTGCGAGTTGGCCAACTGGTTTGGAAACGACCACATGCTGGTTGGCCAATTGGTACGGACACCACCATGAGCTGGTTGGCCAATTGGTATGGAGACCAGCATATGCTGGTTGTGGTTGGCCAACTGGTTTGGAAACCACCACGGGCTGTTTGGCCATCTGGTTTGGAGACCACCACATGCTGATTGGCCAACTGGTTTGGAGACCACCATGTGCTGGTTGGCCAACAGATTTGGAGACCACCATGTGCTGGTTGGCCAGCTGGATTGGAGGCCACCATGTGCTTGTTGGCCAACTGGTTTCGAGGCCACCACGTGCTGCTTGGCCAGTTGGTTTGGAGACCACCATGTGCTGCTTGACCACCGTGAGTTGGTTGGGGAACTGGTATGGAGACCACCATGTGCGCGTTGGACAACTGGTTTGGAGACTACCATGAGCTGATTGGCCAACTGGTTTGGTGACCTGCACCTTCTGGTTGGCCAACTGGTTTGGAGACCTGGATGTTCTGGTTGGTCAGCTGGTTTGGAGACCACCATGTGCTGGTTTCGTGGTGCATCTGTGTGACTGTTGTCAATACACATGTGTGGGCACAGGGCCTTGCATGACAGCAGCTCCACATGTCCATCACACGTGTCCACATGTCCATGACACGTGTCCGCATGTCAATAACACACATCCATGATGCTTGTCCACACATCCACCACCTGTCCACATATCCATGACACATGTCCACGTTTCCACCACATGTGTCCACACATCCACCACGTGTCTGCATGTCCATGAAGCCTGTCCACATGTCCACCACATGTGTCCACATGTCCACCACAAATGTCCATACGTCCACACACGTGTCCACATGTCCATGACACATGTCCACACGTCCACCACATGTGTCCACATGTCCATGACACCTTTCTACACATCCACCACACAAGTCCACATGTCTACCACGTGTCCACACGTCCATGACACATGTCCACATGTCCACCACACATGTCCACACGTCCACCACGTTTCCACATGTCCATGACACATGTCCACCACCCATGTCCACATGTCCACCACGTGTCCATATGTCCATGACACATGTCCACACATCCCCCACACACGTCCCCAAGCCCACGAGATGCCTCCACACCTCACCCATAGGTCCACCATCACACTAGAGGGCGCTGTCACCCCATCTCCTTGCACACTCGCGGGGGCGGGGCTTCGGGGAGGGGGGCGTGGCCATGAGGTGGGAGGGGGCGTGGCTTCCCCCACCCACCCAAGGGTTCCTCCTGGGTGTCATCGGTGTAAACAGGGCGGGCGCGTCTGGCCCAACTGGTTCTCCTCTCAGTGGGGGGCCTCGTTAGCGGCCGCCTCGTTAGCCAGCTCTTAATTAGGACCAATTAAGGTGCCCACACCAGCTCCCTGCCTTACTCCTGGTTGACGCGCCACCCGTGATAACCCCAGGTGCCCTGAGTGGTGGTGGGATGTCCTCAGAAGGTGGTGGTGGGACGTGGGGTGGGCTCGTGGTGGTGGTGGGACGTGGGGTGGGTTTGTGGTGGGGGGAGAGGACACACCCCAGACCATGGGGCGCTGGAGGTGACCACTGGAGGTGGATGTGGGTGGTGGTGACGTGCCAGCTGTGGCCACCAGGGTGGACATGCGTGGTGGTGGTGGGTCATCATGGGTGGCTTCCTGGTGGTAGGTGTGTGTCCTCCATGTATGGACACACGTGGCCAGTTGCTGTGGATATACGTGTCCTCCAGACCTGGACACATGTTCTCCACACCTGGACATGTGTGGCCATGGGTTGCCAGCTGTGTTCTCCAGACCTGGACATACATGTTCTCAAGACCTAGACATGTGTTCTCCACACCTGGACATATGTGTCCTACAGACCGGGACACGTGTTCTCCACACCTGGACTTACATGTCCTCCAGACCTGGACACATGTCCTCCAGTCATGGACATACGTGTGCTCCAGACCTGGACATACGTGTTCTCCACACATGGACACATGTGCTCTCCAGACGTGGATACAAGTCCTCCAGATATGGACACGTGTGTCCTCCAGACTTCAACATGTTCTCCAGGGCTGTACATGGGTGGCAGCTTGCCACTGTGGCCACCAACCCCAGTTACACGTGGTTATGAGTTGCCCATGGTGGCCACTAACCCCAAAAGTGTGGTTGCAGCTTGCCACCATGGCCACCAGCACCACATACCTGTAGCCATGAGTTGCCCATGGTGGCCACCAGCCCCAAAAGTGTGGTTGCAGCTTGCCATCATGGCCACCAGCACCATATACCTGTAGCCATGGGTTGCCCATGGTGGCCACCAGCCCCAAAAGTGTGGTTGCAGCTTGCCACCATGGCCACCAACCCCAGGTACACGTGGCTATGAGTTTCCCACAGTGGCCACCAACACTGTGGCCATCTCCTCACCACCTTCCTGGTGGCCACCATCTCCCACCCTTCCCCTCAGCCCCCACCTCCACAGGTGGCCACGTTTCACAGGGCTTTATTCCAGGAGCCCTTCCCCGGTGCGTGGGGGGAGGTGGGAGAAGACCCCTGGTGGCTTTTTTGGGGGTGGGGGATAGGTGAGGAGATGTTTTTTGGGGGAGGGGGGGTCAGACGTGATCGTTCCTCCTGATGGTGTCCTGGATCCAGGCAGTAAAGGCACAGACGCGGGTGTAGACGCCCGGTTTGCCCCGTTGCCCACAGACCTGCATCCCCCACGAGACGATGCCCTGGAGCTCCTCCCGGCACACCAGCGGCCCCCCCGAGTCACCCTGGTGGAGAGAGGAACCCCCCTGAGATGGGGGATGGGCGGGGGGGGGGGGCAAGGCCACCTCAGGGGCACCCCGTGGGAAGCCATGGAGACCCATGGGTCTCTGTTGTGCGCCATCATGTGCTATGGGTCAGGCCGTGGAGACCACCGTGACCAATGGGGTCAAGGCATGGAGGCCACCATGAGCTGTGGGGTCAAGGCATGGAGACCATCATGACCTATGGGGTCAAGGCATGGAGACCATGTCCTATAAGGTCAGGTCATGGAGACCACCATGTCCTATGGGGTCAGGCCATGGAGACCACCATGACCTGTGGGGTCAAGGCATGGAGACCATCATGACATATAGGGTCAAGGCACGGAGACCATGTCCTGTGGGATCAGGCCATGGAGACCACCATGTCCTATAGGGTCAGGTCGTGGAGACCACCATGTCCTATGGGGTCAAGGCATGGAGACCATCATGACCTATAGGGTCAAGGCATGGAGACCATGTCCTATAGGATCAGGCCATGGAGACCACCATGTCCCATGGGTCAAGGCATGGAGACCACCATGTCCTATGGGGTCAAGGCATGGAAACTACCATACCCTATGGGTCAAAGCATGGAGACCACCATGACCTATGGGGTCAAGGCATGGAGAACACCATGACCAACGGTGTCAAGGCATGGAGAACACCATGACCTGTGGGGTCAAAGCATGGAGACCATCATGTGCTATGGGGTCAAGGCATGGAGACCGATGTCCTATGGGATCAGGCCATGGAGACCACCATGTCCCATGGGTCAAGGCATGGAGACCACCATACCCTATGGAGACCATCATGTCCTATGGGGTCAGGCCATGGAGACCACCATGCCCTATAGGGTCAGGTCATGGAGACCATCATGTCCTATGGGGTCAGGCCATGGAGACCACCAGCAGCTTGCGGGGGGGGGCGTCCCTATAGCACCTTGGAGGGGTGGTCCCCGAGGTCCTTGGGGTGTCCCTACACAACCCCACGTCTCCACAATACACCACAGTGGTGGCATCTCCTATAGGTTCTCCAGCGGGCAGGGTGCTGCCCCTCCCCCCACCCCGTTCCCCATCGAGGTGTCCCCATAGTGGGAGGGGACCCCCCATCGTCCCCCCCCTGTACCTGGCAGGAGTCGGTGCCCCCTGTGGTGACGCCAGCGCAGAGCATGTTCCGGGTGATGCCCTGGGGGTAGAGGTTGGCGCACGCCTCGTTGGACATGGTGAAGACCACAGCGCACTGGAGAACGTCGGGGAAGTCCCCTGGGGGAGGAGGGGATGTCGTTATGGGGTGGGGGGGGACACTGTGGTGGCCACAGGGGTGGCCGGAAAGAAGGGGGGCACCTCGTGCCAAGGGGGACATCAGGGGTGATGGGCCACTATGAAGGTGGCATCAAGGTGAGGGGGGATGGAGGCTTGGAGGGTCTTGTTACGGTGGGAGGTGGAGAACAGAGAGCACCACAGCCTGAGATGTCCCCTCCCTGAGATGTCCCCAAGGTGCTGAGATGTCCCCAAGCCACTGAGATATCCTCAAGGTTCTGAGATGTCCCCAAGCCACTGAAATGTCCCCAAGCCACTGAGATATCCTCAGGGTTCTAGATGTCCCCAAGGTGCTAAGATGTCCCCAAGGTTCTGAGATGTCCCCAAGGTGCTGAGATGTCCCCAAGCCGCTGAGATGTCCTCAAGGTTCTGAGATGCCCCCAAGCCACTGAGATGTCCCCAGGTCCCTTGACACCCCCACCACGTGCCTTGAGAAGATGCTGTCCCCTACCTTCTGGGCTGCTGGTGCTGCCCCACCCCGAGACGATGCACTCAGTGTTGGCGGGGGGACAACGCTTGGGCAGCGCCACGGGGTGGACGTGGTCGGTGAAGCGGACGGGCTTCTGGAGCTTGAGGAGCATGATGTCACTGTCATGGGTGGTGGGGTCGTAGTCGGGGTGGATGAAGGCCTTGGCCGAGTTGACGCACTGCTCCGTCCCCTCCTTGGTCTTCAAGCTGTGGTCGCCCATGCGGATGGGGATGGAGCTGGGTGGGGGAGGAGAAGGAGAAAGGACCACAATGAGGTTCTCCAGGGGAAGGAGAAGGTCCACCTGGTGGAGCTCCTGGGATGGAGGGCAGGTGGTCCTCCAACTCTCCTGGATATCTTCAACCAAGTGGGGAAACTGAGGCTCGGAGCCCAACACCACCCAACGGGTCAACTGGAAGAGTTGGCCATGGTCAATGAAGTTCTCCTTGGTCCAACCCAAGTTGAAGAAGACCCGGATCCAACCCCAGGACCTCAACATCCAGGTCTCCAACTCATCCCTAAATCTTGGATCTTCTCCCCACTTTTCTGGGTGGATCCACTCTGTGTGTCCCCGCTCAGCCAGGAAAAGCTCAGACCACCTAAACATGGTGGAAGGTCCACGTGTCCACCTCGAGGAGATGGTTGGATCCCCGTGGCGTGGGGGTGGTGGCCTCCATGGACCTCCCATGGAGTCAGCACATCGGTGCCCCTGCCCAGGCCAGTCACACCAGTGCCACAAGCTCCTCAAACTGGTTTGTCCCCTCCACCCAACTTCTTCTGGTCCAGGTCAGGTCCCTGTCCACAGAGCTGGTGGGAACAGGGAGAGGAGAAGACCTTTCTTCAGGTCCAACCCTTGGCCACCAAATTTGGGGGCAGTGAGGTCCTTCTGGGCCGGCCTCCCCCCATGGCCACCAGCCGGTTGCCTCAGGTGGCCAAAGGAGGAGACCTCCATGGGAGGGTGAGGCCTGTGGGTCCTGACCATGGCCCAGATCTCCTGAAGAGGGGGACACCATGGCTCTTGGGGAGAAGGTCCTGCAGAACCTCAGCAGACAGAAGATGTTGGGTTTGAGAAGCTCTTGGCCATGCCCAAGGGAAGGAAGTTGAATGGTGGAGGTGGCCAACCCAATGGGATGGTCATTCTGGGAGCCCACCTAGATAGTTGAGGTGGTCAGGCCAATGGGATGGTCATTCTGGGAGCCCACCTAGATGGTTGAGGTGGTCAGTGGTTATTCTGGGAGCCCACCTAGACGGTTGAGGTGGTCAGTGGTCATTCTGGGAGCCCACCTGCATGGTTGAGGTGGCCAACCCAGGTAGATGGTCATACTGGGAAGCCAACTGGATGGCTGAGGTGGCCAACCCAACGGGATGGTCATACTGGGAAGCCAACTGGATGGTCATTTTGGGCCATAGTGGTGGCCTCCTGTCTTCTGAAGCCACCCAGTCCCAGAAGTCTCTGTGGCAGGGAAGGAGACCCTGAGCTAGAGACCACCTCTGCGGGCCACCACCCACCTTAAGATGAACCCCACCCAGCTCCTCCCATTACCACGACCACTTCCAGCTCCTGGTGGACCTCCATGGCTCCTCCCTCTGGCCAAAGAGGGGGACCCCCCGGCCACCCCAGGGTGCCCACCCCACTGGGCCCACCCCAGGGGACCCACCCCACCTCTTGGTGTCGCAGTGGGCGGCCGTCAGCACCCAGGACCTCCCAATGAGGACCCCACCGCAGTGGATGTTCTTCTGAGGACCCAGGAGGACCACCTGGTAGGGGTGACGCTTCTTCTGGCAGCTGCTGCCCCCCACGATCCGATTCTCGTCCCCTGCGGCTGCTGGAGGAGCGGAGACAGGGGTCAGCACCTCCCAGTGCCTCCCAGTGCCTCCCAGTTCCCTCCCAGTTCCCTCCTAGAAGGTCCTCTGGGCCACCCAGGACCTCCCAGTGTCCTCCAGTCTTTCTCTTTCCCACCCAGTACCTACCAATGTCTCCCAGTTCCCTCCCAGTCCCTTCCAGTTCCCTCCTAGTTCCCTCCCAGTTCCCTCCTAGAAGGTCCTCTGGGCTACTCAGGACCTCCCAGTTCCCTCCCAGCTCTCTCTTTCCCACCCACTGCCTACCAACGTCTTCCAGTGCCTCCCAGTACCTCCCAATTCCTTCCCAGTTCCCTCCTAAGAGGTCCTCTGGGCCACTCAGAATCTCCCAGTGCCTCCCAGTTCCCTCCTAGGAGGTCCTCAGGGCCAATAAGAACCCCCCAGTGCCTCCCAGTTCCCTCCTAGGAGGTCCCCTGGGCTACCCAGTCCCTCCCAGTGTCTCCCAGCACCTTCCAGTTCCCTCCTAGGGGGTCCTCTGGGCCACCCAGAATCTCCCAGTGCCTCCCAGTTCCCTTCCAGTTCCCCCCTAGGGGGTCCTCTAGGCCACCCAGCACCTCCCAGTGCCTCCCAGTTCCCTCCTAGTGCCTCCCAGTTCCCTCCCAGTTCCCTGCCAGTGCCTCCCAGTTTCCTCCCAGTGCCTCCAAGTTCCCTCCTAGGGGGTCCTCTGGGCCACCCAGTCCCTCCCGGTGTCTTCCTAGTTCCCTTCTTGTTCCCTCCTAGGAGGTCCCCTGGGCCACCCAGAACCTCTCAGTGCATCCCAGTGCCTCTCAGTTCCCTCTCAGTACCTCCCAGTTCCCTCCTAGGGGGTCCTCTGGGCCACCCAGCACCTCCCAGTTCCCTCCCAGCTCTCTCTTTCCCTCCCCAGTGCTCCCAGTGACCCAATGTCTCCCACCCACTGCCTACTAATGTCTCCCAGTTCCCTCCCAGTGCCTCCCAGTTCCCTCCCAGTTCCCTCCTAGGAGGTCTCCTGGGCCACCCAGCAACTCCCCGTGTCACCCCCGTGTCCTCCCAGCTCTACCAGTTCCCTCCCAGTGCTCCCAGTGACCTACCGCTTCCCACCCACTGCCTATCAGTGTCTCCCAGTGCCCTCCCAGTGCCTCCCAGTTCTTTCCCAACACTGCCTCATTACCCCTCGGTGGCCCCCAGTGCCTCCCTGCCTCACACCATTTCCTCCTGCTGCCTGACAAGTCTTCCCGGTAGCCTCCAGTTCCCTCCCAGTGCCCCCAGTTCCCCCGCAGGTACACTGTCAGCACCTCCCAGTTTCCTCCCAGTACCCCTCAGTGTCTCCCTGGTGCCTCCCAGTGCTTTCCCATTCCTTCCCATGTGCTCCTAGTGCCCCCAGTTCATCTCCAGCTCCTTCCCAGTACCCTCCCTGCAACCTTCTCATTCCCTTCTACATGCCACCAGTGCTCCCAGTGCTTCCCAGTGCCTACCTTGTGGCGTCCCCCAGTATCTTCTCTCACCCTCTTACCTGCACCAGTACACTCCCACTGCCTCCCAGTGCCTCCAGTTCACCCACAGCTCCCTCCCAGTACCAGTTCCATGCTGTCTTTTGCCTCCCAGTGCTTCCTCCTTCCTTCCCTCTCACACCAGTATGCTCCCACTGCCTCCCAGTGTCCCCAGTTCACCTGCAGCTCCTTCCCAGGACTCCCCAGTGCCTCCTGAGGCCTCCCAGTGTTCTCTCAGTACCTTCCACTCGCTCTCCCCACTCCCAGTGCCCTCCAGTGCCCTTCCGGTGCCTCCCAGTGCCCTCCAAGCCACCTCCAGTGCCCCCCAGTTCCCTCCCAGCGCCCCCCCCCCCGCACTCCCAGTGCTTCACACCACCCTCCCAGCAACTCCCAGTGCCCCCCCAGTGCCCTCCCAGTGCTACCCAGTCCCCTCCTAGTGCTTCCCAGTTCCCTCCCAGTGCTCCCACTTCAGTCCCAGTGCCCCCACTTAACACCCAGTGCCCTCCATTGCCTTCCCAGCATGCTCTAGCACTTTCCAGTGCCCTCCCAGTGCCCCCCAGTACCTCCTAGTGCCCTCCCAGTGCCCTCCCAGGGCCCTCCCAGGGCCCCCTAGTACCTCCTAGCACCACCCAGTGCCCTCCCAGTGCCCTCCCAGTGCCCTCCCAGTGTCCTTCCAGTGCCCTCCCAGTACTTCCTAGCAGCCGCCAGTGCCCTCCCAGTGCTCTCCCAGTGCCCCCCAGTGCCCCCTAGTACCTCCTAGCACCACCCAGTGACCTCCCAGTGCCCTCCCAGTACCCCACAGTGCCCTCCCAGCATCCCCCTGTGCCCCCCAGTGCCCTCCCAGTGACCCCCAGTACCTCCTGGCACCCCCCAGTGCCCTCCAGTGCCCCCCAGCTCCCTCTAGTGCCTCCCAGTGTCCTCCCAGTGCCCCGCAGTATCCCCTAGTACCCCCCAGCACCCTCCCAGTGGCCTTCTGATGCCCCCCAGAGCCCCCCAGTGCCCCTCAGCTCCCTCTAGTGCCTCCCAGTGCCCTCCCAGTGCAACCCAGTACCTCCTAGCACCTCCCAGCGCCCTACCAGCACCCCCCAGTGCCCTCCCAGTGCCCCCCAGTACCCCCTAGCACCCCCCAGTGCCCTCCCAGTGCCCCCTAGTACCTCCTAGCACCCTCCAGTGCCCTCCCAGTGCCCCCAGTGCCCTCCCAATGCCCCCCAGTACCTCCTAGCACCCCCCAGTGCCCTCCCAGTGGCCTCCCAGTGCAACCCAGTACCTCCTAGCACCCTCTCAGCATCCTCCCAGTGCCCCCCAGTGCCCTCCCAGTGACCTCCCAATGCTCCCCAGAGCCCCCCAGTGCCCTCCCAGTACCCCCCAGTGCCCCCTAGTACCTCCTAGCACCCCCCAGTGCCCCCCAGCGCCCTCCCAGCGCTCCCCCAGTGCCCCCCAGCACTCTCCCCACACCCTCCCAGTGCCCCCCAGTGCCCTCACCGGTGGCCAGGAGCAGCAGCAGCAGGAGGCGCTCCATGGCGGAGGGAGGAAGAGGAGGCTGCCGGGGCACTGGAGCCAATCCCTTAAATCCCAGTAAGGCTCCGCCTGGACTGGGGCCGCCCCGGGAGGGAGCGGGGCCGGTTGGGGCTGTCTCACCCTCCCACCACACCCCGGCCCGGGGCGGTGCGGGTGCCAACCAGTGCCTCCCAGTGCTTCCCAGTGCCTTCCCAGTGCCCTGCCAGTTTCCCCCCGCAGGCATCCCAGTACCTCCTGAGGCATCCCAGTACTTCCCAGTGCCTTCCAGAGCATCCTAGTGCTTCCCAGTGCCTCCTGGGGCATCCCAGTGCCTTCCCAGTTTCCCCCTGCAGGCATCCTAGTGCCTCGCAGTGTTTCCCAGTACCTCCTGAGGCATCCCAGTACTTCCCAGTGCCTCCTGGGGCATCCCAGTGCCTTCCAGAGCATCCTAGTGCTTCCCAGTGCCTCCTGGGGCATCCCAGTGCCTTCCCAGTTTCCCCCTGCAGGCATCCTAGTGCCTCGCGGTGTTTCCCAGTGCCTCCTGGGGCATCCCAGTGCCTTCCAGAGCATCCTAGTGCCTCCCAGTGCCTCCTGAGGCATCCCAGTGCCTTCCCAGTTTCCTCCTGTAGGCATCCTAGTGCCTCACAGTGTTTCCCAGTACCTCCTGGGGCATCCCAGTGCTTCCCAGTGCCCTGCTGGTTTTCCCCTGCAGGTATCCCAGTACCTCCTGGAGCATCCCAGTACTTCCCAGTATCTTCCAGAGCATCCTAGTGCTTCCCAGTGCCTCCTGGAGCATCCCAGTGCCTTCCCAGTGCCTCCCAGTTTGTGTCACAGTGTCCCTGAGGCCTCCCAGTATATCCCAGTACACCTCAGTGCCTCCCAGTTCACCCCATACGTATCCCAGCCTTCCACTGCCTCCCAGTATGGGACCCAGTGCCTTTCCCGCCCTTCCCAGTTCACCCCCACACCTCTCCCAGCCTCCCTGTGCTTCCCAGTATGTCCCAGTGACCTTCCCAGTGCCCTTCCTGCCCTTCCCAGTGCCTCCCAGTTCATCCCAGTGCCTCCCCTCCGGTGTCAGTCCGCCGTCCCCCCCCTCCCCCCCCGGCCATGTGCCAGACCCAGATTACCCACAATCCTCTGCAGCTCTGGAGCAAGGTGGGGGCTAATCCCCCTTGAGGTCCCGCCCACCCCCTCAAGTGGGCGGGCTTAAGGAGACCCCAAACCAGAACCAAGGTTAAGGGGACCCCCAAAGTGGGCGGGGATAAGGGGACCCCCATTTGGGGGCGGGGCTAAGGGCCCCCCCACCCCGGGACCCCACTGCTGGTGACCCCAATGCCCCTGGTGTCACCAGGGTTGTTTCCTCCCAGTGTAAATCAGGAGGAGGCGCCTCGCCCCTCCCCCGCCCTCTGTCCCACCACCCCCACCGGGTGGCCTCAGTGACACCGACGTGTCCCCAACACCCCGGTGGGGAGCCCCGGTAACCCCTGGCACCCACGGAGGTCACCCAAGGTCATGTGTCACCAGGGTGTCCCCAAGATGTCCCCAAGGTGTCCCCAGGGTGTCCCCAAAGTGTCCCCGAAGTGTCCCTGAGATGTCCTCAAAGTGTCCCCGAGGTGCCCCCAAGGTGTCCCCATGGTGTCCCCAAATTGTCCCCAAGGTGTCCCAAGGGTGTCCCCGGGGTGACCCCGAGGTGTCCCTGAGGTGTCCCCAAAGTGTCCCCAGGGTGTCCCCGAGGTGTCCCTGAGGTGTCCCCAGGGTGTCCTCAAAATGTCCCCAGGGTGTCCCCAAGGTGTCCCCATGGTGTCCCTGAGGTGTCCGCAAGGTGTCCGCAAGGTGTCCCCAGGGTCACCCCGAGGTGTCCCTGAGGTGTCCCCGAGGTGTCCCCAGGTTGTCCCCAAGGTGTCCCTGAGATGTCCCCAAAGTGTCCCCAAGGTGTCCCCCTCCCGCCCCCCCCCCCAAGCTCTCCATGAAGTTCTCAAGAACTTGCCACCCTTGGTGACCAGAAGGGGCTGGTGTCACCCATGAGGACCCCAAAATCTGGGGACCGTCCCCAAAAGCCCCCCCCCCCCAGCTCACAGGGAGCGCTGCCCCCTCCCTGAGCTCCCCCAGGCCTTCCCCTAATTAGACTAATTAGCCCTAACGAGGTTTCCCTGTCCCTTTCCAGCCACCCATGGAGGTCCTGGTGTCACCATGTCCCCAGAGACCCTGTGCAAGACCCCGCCCCTCTCCCCTTGGCTCAGGATGAGGCCCCTAATTAGTGCCGCCCCCGCTCCTTCTCTGGCTTAATTAATTAATTAATTAGGGCGGGGACCTCACATCTGATGAAGCTGCCAGGACAGTTTGGGAGAAGAAAGCTCCGGGCGCCAGTAGCTGTTGAGATTTGGCGGGGAATTAATTATCTCCATTAATTAGTCTTATTAATTAGTCTTATTAATTAGTCCCTTTCCCCAGCACGGGGGGAGGGGGGGGCAGGGAGGAACTAGTGTCTCATCACACATGGAGAGGGCGTTGCTCGTTAACACTAACGAGGGAGTGTTGCTAATTAAATGGCTGCCCCCCCAATCCAGTTGCCCACCCCCAAAATCAAGTTGCCCCCCCAAATCCAGTTCCTCCCCCAAAATCCAGTTGCCCCCCCAAATCCAGTTGCCCACTCTCAAGATCCAGTTGTCCCTCCCAAATCCAGTTGCTCACCACCCAAATCCAGTTGCCCCCCTACAAATCCAGTTGCCCACCCCCAAATCCAGTTGCCCCCCAAATCTAGTTGCCCCCCCAAAACCCAGGTACCCCCCCAAAATCCAGTTCCCCCTACAAATCCGGTTGCCAAATCCCCAAATCCAGTTGCCCCCCCAAATCCAGTTGTGCCCCCCAAAATCCAGTTGCACCCCCAAAAATCCAGTTGCCCCTAAAAATCCAGTTGCCCCTCCAATCCAGTTGCCCACTCCCCAAAATCCAGTTCACCCCAAATCCAATTGCCCCCCAAAAATCCAGTTGCCCCCCTCCAAATTCAGTTGTCCCCCCAAACCAGTTGCCCACCCCCCAAATCCAGTTTCCCCCCACAAATCCAGTTATCCCCCTTCCCAAATCCAGTTGCTCCTCCAAATCCAGTTGCCCACCCTCAAAATCTAGTTGCCCCCCCAAAACCCAGGTACCCCCCCAAAATCCAGTTCCCCCTACAAATCCGGTTGCCCCCTCCAAATTCATTTGCCCACCCCCAAAATCCAGTTGCCCCCTCCAAATCCAATTGCACCCCTAAAAATCCAGTTGCCCCCCCAAATCCAGTTCCCCCCCAAATCCAGCTGCCCCCTCCCAAATCCAGTTACCCCCCCAAATCCAGTTGCCCCCCAACCCCTGCTGATACCATTCCCCAGTGCTCCCAGTGCCCCCAGTTCCCGACCCCCCCCCCCCCCCCCAAACCCAGTCACCCCCTGGACAAGCAGGAGAGGTCCCAGAGGATGGAGGAGGGGTCCCCCTCCCCCCCTCCCCCCAACCAGGGTACCCAGGCGACCCCACTCCCACCCACTCTGTGACTCCGTCTCCCTGATTTCGTTTTTTCCTTTATTTTTCAACCCAAAATTCCCCCGTTCCTGAGGCATTCTGGGAAATCTCTGCTTCTCCTGCCCACCCCACCAGAAGGGGGGGGGGGGGAGGTTCGGGGGGTGGGGGTGGGGGGAGAGGGGAGGATGGAGATGATGGAGCTGGAGGTCTCACTACCTCCCGATGACTCTTCTGATCCAGGGGACAGCGCGGCAGACGTTCGAGTAGACACCGGGTTGTCCACGGCGCCCACAGACGGCCATGCCCCAGGAGACCACCCCTTGCAGCACCCCGTTACAGACCAGCGGGCCACCGGAGTCACCCTGGTGGGGGAAGGGCGCGTGGGGGGTCAGGGACACGTGGGGGGGTCAAGGGCACATGGTGGGTCAAGGGGAAGTCATGGGTCAAGGGGATGTGGTGGGTAAAGGGAACGCAGTGAGTGAAGAGCACGTGGTGGGTGAAGAGCACGTGGTGGGTCAAGGGGATGTGCTGGGTCAAGGGAATGCAGTAGGTCAAGAGCACATGGTGGGTCAAGGGCACATGGTGGGTCAAGGGGATATCATGGGTCAAGGGGACGTGGTGGGTCAAGAGAACGCAGTGGGTCAACAGCACGTGGTGGGTCAACAGGACATGGTGGGTCAAGGGGATGTCATGGGTCAAGAGAATTGATGGGTCAAGAGCACATGGTCGGTCAAGGGCACGTGGTGGGTCAGGGGCATGTGGTGGGTCAAGAGCACATGGTGAGTCAAGGGAACGCGGTGGGTGAAGAGCAAGTGGTGGGTCAAGAGAATGCGGTGGGTGAAGAGCAAGTGGTGGGTCAAGGGAATGCGGTGGGTGAAGAGCAAGTGGTGGGTCAAGGGGATGTCATGGGTCAAGGGGATGTCATGGGTCAAGGGAATGTCATGGGTCAAGAGCGCATGGTCGGTCAAGGGCACGTGGTGGGTCAAGGGGATTTAGTGGGTCAAGAGCACGTGGTGGGTCAAAGGCATGTGGTGGGTCAAGAGCACATGGTGGGTCAAGGGGGATGTGGTGGGTCAAGGGATGTCATGGGTCAAGAGCATGTGGTGGGTCAAAGGCACGTGGTGGGTCAAGGGGGATGTGGTGGGTCAAGGGATGTCATGGGTCAAGAGCACGTGGTGGGTCAAAGGCACGTGGTGGGTCAAGGGGGATGTGGTGGGTCAAGGGATGTCATGGGTCAAGAGCACGTGGTGGGTCAAAGGCACGTGGTGGGTCAAGGGCATGTGGTGGCTCAAAGGAAAGTGGTGGGTCAAGGACACGTGGTGGGTCAAGGGCGCGTGGTGGGTCTCACTTGGGGGGCATAAAGCTTGCATGGGCCTATCAGGGCACCAGAGCCCATCCCCAGCTCTGTGGCTCGATCAGAAGATTGGTGGTGGGAGCCCAGATGTTGCCTGGGCCAATCCACGTGCTGTGGCCCTTTCCTGGCTTCAGGGCTTGGGCTGGAGGTAACGGTGGAGGAACCCCAACCTTGCCTGGACCAATCCACGTGCCATGACCCAGCTCCGTGGCTTGAGCAGAAGGTCGGTGGTGGGAACCCAAACCTTGCATGGACCCATCCACGTGCCATGACCCAGTGCCGTGGCTCAAGCAGAAGGTCGGTGGTGGGAACCCAAACCTTGCATGGACACATCCACACATCATGACCTATCTCCATGGCTCAAGCAGAAGGTTTTTGGTGGGAACCCAAACATCACATGACCCCATCCACATGCCACGGCCCTTCCCTGACTTCATAGCTTGGTTTGAAGGAACCCAAGACTTGGAGGAACCCATCCCACCTCGTGTTTGATCTCCAAGCCACCCCCAAGCTCCTCCTTCCCCCGAGAGCCAACTGGGAGGTGGCTGAAGGACCACCACCCCCCACCTCTTACCTGGCAGGAGTCGATGCCCCCCTGGGGGACGCCAGCGCAGAACATGTTGGGGGTGACAGCGTTGCCGTAGGCCCTGGTGCACTTGTCCCTCCCGAAGGTTTGGATGGCGGCGCACTGCAGGTTCTTGGGCAGCTTTGCTGTGGGATGAGGTGGGGATGGAGGAGGAGAAGGCATGAGGAGACCTTGTTGGGTTTTTGGTAGGGCTCTGGCTGGTGGCGCCTCCATCGAAGCTGGGGAGGGCAACGCCAAGGAAACCCGATCCCAAAGGGAAAACCCAACTTGAGGTTGTCAACCATGGTGAGCTGCTGGCTGGGCAGATCTGAGGTGCCATCAGGGAAGATCTAATCCCATTTTTCCAGCTGGGAAGCCCACCTGGTGACCCCTCTCCTCTTCCCATTGCCTTCCCCCACCCCACGTCTTCCCCCGAGGTTTCCACCGTAAGCCAGTACCTCCAGGGGACTTGGTGGTGCCCCAGCCAGAGACGCTGCACCTCATCCCGTCCATGGGACACTTGGTGGCCAAACGGATCTTCTTGATGCTGCTGCTGAACTGAATGGGCTTGTTCAGCCTCAGGAGCATGAAGTCATTGTCGTTCTTCCGAGGGTTGTAAGCCGGGTGGACCTGGAGCTTTGAGATCATCCTCACCTCCCCTGTCCCGTCTCGTAACGTGTCCGTCCCGATTAACACCCTGAGGTCCCTGGGCCAAGGAGGAAGGTCAAGAAATCAGCGTTGGTTCCTCCAGAAAAGGCACAGAAATCCTTGATCTACAGGGTTGTCCAAAGGAGATGATCAAGAGCTGTCCGTTGAAGCTTCTCCATGTTCAGCAGGGGGGTGATGTGGCCATGGGGCCACCACAACCCATTCTCCTTGGGGAGGAGGCCAGGAGAACACGCAAATTCCTTGAGGATTCATGACCCATCTCTTCTCCAGGAGCTCCTTGATGGCTCAAGCACCCTGAGGTCACCTCCCACCTCTCCTGGTGTCATGACTCCAACTTCTTGCCAACTTGGTTTTATTCCCACCTGAAAGGTCCAGCTTCCCCTCACAGGACCTTGTGGAGAAGCTGGAGAAACCTGGATGTGGGGTCGGGTGGTGGATCTGCTCTACTTTGGGTGGAAAAACGGGGGGACTGGGCCTCAAAGTGGGGGGAGGTGGGATCCCTCAGGGGTTGGTAGCTGGAGGTTGTCACCCTGCGATGGTGGCAGCTCCTCTGGTCTCCATGGGGAGGGTGACTGTGGCTTCGTTGTCCTCTAGAGGTGCCACCAGCCAGCCACAAACATCTGGAGATACCCACACCTGGAGCATCATCATCTAGAGCTATCCGGGGCTCTGGAGGTAACATCTGGGGTACCAGTAGGTGGACACATCAACATCTGGAGATATCCTGGAGCATCACCAGAGCTACCTGGGACTCTGGACTGGGGTACCAGCAGGTGGATACACCAACATCTGGAGGTACCCTGGAGCAGCAACATCTAGAGCTACCTGGGACTCTGGAGGTAACATCTGAGGTACCAGCAGCTGCACAGACCAACATCTGGAGATACCCTGGAGCATCACCATCTAGAGCTACACGGGACCCTGGAGGTAACATCTGGGGTACCAACAGCTGGATACACCAACCTCGGGATACACCAACCTCAGGATACCTCTGGAGGTACCCACCTCTGGAGCTGCCAACCCTTGAAGGTCCCAGACTCTTCTGGACACCACAATCCGCAGGTATTCACATCTGGAGGCTTCTACAACCCCATGAGGTGCCATCATCTGGGCCACCTCTCCCTAGATCCCACCGTTTGGAGGCCTGGCCTTGTGGAAATGCCACCATCTGGAGGGACCAACCCTAGAGGATGCCACTGCTCCTCCGTGGTGGGACCTGGGCAACGCCACGTCAGCTGGGGCAAGTGACTGTGGACCTCTCTTACCTGGTGGGCTGCTTGCAGTGGGCAGCTGTCAGGACCCATTGGGCGTCGATCAAGCTTCCCCCGCACAGGATTTGACCCCTCTTGATGAGGGCAACTTGGAAGGGTCGTTGGTTGATGGAACAAGGTCTCCCACCGATGATCCGGGACTCGTCCTCCTCTGGCACTACGACACAGAGCACCAAAGGACACCATCAGCCTCGCCGTGTAACCTTTTCCCCAGAAACCTGCTGGTTTGGGTGGAAAAGGTGGAGAATTGGCTGGAAAAAAATGGTTGTAACAAGGTGACATGGAAAAGGAGAGGGACAACCTGGTTTCCAACCTTAAAACCTCACCAAAACGCTCAAAATCATCTTCAAAATATTAATTTTTTTTATTTTCTGGGTCACCTCTCAACCTACTGAGGTTCCAGAGGACATTTTTTGATAAAAACCCAACGATTTTGGAGACTGGTTGAAGTCCAACCCTTCATAGCCAAGACCAAAGCCTTCGAAGAACTTCGAAGAACCGATCCTTGAAGGCCTCGTTTCTCCTGGGGCCGTTCCACGGCGAGCTGACCACCCCTTCCAACCAGAGCAACGAGGTGGGGGAAGTGCCACCAGGAGACCCTTTGGGACCGGTTTAGTCACGCCGTGACGTGCCCGTGAGCTGTCCTGGAAATCACGGCATATCAGGAAGTCACCAGGAGCCACTTATCTCCACCGGTTTCATCAGGTACCTCGGGGAGGGGCATTGGTTCCACCTCTAAGGTTCCTCCCAGCCCAAGATTGGACTCCTGAAGAGAGGTGACACACCTCCAAAAGAGCTGATGTCTTCGTCCTTGGTCGCTGAGGAAGCCTGTAGGACCAGCTGGAAACCCCTCCTACCTCCTGGATGCCTCATGGACTTCCTAGGTAGGTCCAGGGCAGGAGGTTGTTGCATCAACCCAAGCAGGAGAAGCCCTGACGCAGGGAGAAGAGGAATCCACTCCGGAATGTGACCTTTGACGTCGTTCTGGAGGTGTCTTGGTGCCAGCAGGTTGGTTGAGAAGAAAGAGTAAGGGTCATCCAGTTGGGTTGGGGGGGGTCATACCATGAAAAAAGGGGTCTCACCACTCGGAGCCCCCTGTTTCAGACACGGCTCTCCCCATCTTTCAGGTCTCTGGAGGCATCTCCCTCAGGTTTAGGTGGAGTTGCCAATGTTGATAGTCCTCGGGGAGAGGAAGGGACCCTGGCGAGAGGCCACCCCACCTCACCCAACGTCCACAAGACGAGGTGTGTCCCCCCACACCTTGGCAAGATGTTGATGGTGGATGAGGTGGTGACCATCTTGAAGCCATGACCCTCTTGGGGCCATGACCACGTGGAGCTCCATGTGGGCGGCCACACAGGGGGTGGTGGTGGGTGTCCAAAGCCTTGGGACCTGTTCCTGCATCTCTGATGGATCTGAGGGTCCAGCCGAGGCCTCCACCTGCAAAGCCTTTTGGGAACCTCCTCTGCCAAGGCCACTGGAGAAGACCCCCGACACTGAGTGGTGCCCAAGTGGGAGGAGACAAGATCTTTTTTCTCAAAAAAAAGAGATAATCAGCACAAAAAAAGATGCTTTTTTTTTCCCAAGGAGAAGACCTCCCATCCCAAAACCCATCTAGTAGGACTTCCAAGATGGGAGATACCAAGTCCTCGCTCCTGGAGGTGTCCTCCTGGGTGTTGAGGTTAAGATGAGGTCAAGTTCTCCATCCCAGATGCTTTGGGCTCTTTTGGGGGGGTGGGGGGAGGAGAAGTCGTGACTCCAAACCTTGACCACCTTGGCCAAGAGCCGCAGCGTTGGCAATGCACTGACAAGGTGGCACCTGGCTCCGTGGCATCTGCACTTGCTTTTCACCCAAGGTTGGGACATTGGAATGTACTGGTGGGACTGGTTTGTGCTGGTGGGGATTACAACTCGTGATGGGTGGCGATGGGAGACGCCCAAGTTTCAAGCCACCTGGAATTCTCCACTATCCGGTCTTGGCACCATTGCCAAAGTTGGAGGTTGGGAACTCTCCTCCTGTCAAGGCTTATCAGAGAAGCGTCCCTGGCCACCACAAGGACCATCTTGGAGCCTTTAGAGACCAACCAATGGGTTTCCTCCACCAAACTCCTTGAAGGCATCTCAGCAGCTTCCCTGAGCTCCCCCACTGGAGGTGGTCCATCCACAAAGGTCCATCGGGGGCGACGAGATGGTGGACCCTGCCCTGTGGTAGATCCATTCCCTGGATTTCCAGAGGTTGGAAGCGGAGAGCTCCAACTGAGGTGGTGGTGCCTCCATCCCAAAGAATTATCCTCAAGAAAAAAAGAGTTCGTGGACAATCGTGGGACAAATTATCCAGCTGTTGGGTCCAGGAATGACCTTGTTCCTTCTGGATCTGGCCACTTTGGGTTCAGGACATGGATTTGGGTTCAGGTCAAGATCCAAGTTCTTGGCATCCAACGGTTGGAAACCACCATCCTCCTCTTCCTTGAGACCCATCTGTTTGAGATGCAGAACATCGTTTGGGAAACCAGGAGGAACAGAAGCGATGTTCCCGGTAGGACGAAACTTCTCCTTCCTTTCCCTCACCCTGGGTGACTCTTCTTATCTCCTTCTTCTCCCAGATGTCACCAGGAATCCCCGGAGGAACTTCCAGGGGAAGGGAGGACGTTGTCCCGCTGATCCCGGTGCTTCCGACGGGACGTGGGAATTTCCTCCACGTCGAGGGGGTTGAGGTTCCAACACAGTTGGGCTTTGCCCAAACCTTCCTGTCAGGAGAAGACATCTCCCCACCCCACCCCATCCCATCGGACACGTGGTGCCTGGGAAAACCCACCACCACCTTCTCAGGGTCCTCCCTGGGCCACCACCCTGACTTACGCTCGTCGCCTCCGTCGCCCTTCTCCTGAGCCTGTGCCGGTGGTGGGGCACTCAGCAGCAAGCCAGATGCCAGGAGGAAGATGGAGATGAAGCTGAAGGCTCCGTATCCATCATGAGCCATTCCTAGAGCAGAGAAACCAAATGGGATCAGCCCCAGGGGATGGTGGGAAGGTCCTCGGTGATGTCCTTCTGCCTCTGGCGTGGGATGGAGGCAACATGACTGAGATGCTGGTGGTGTCTTGGTGGACCATCACCCTGATGGACCTTGGGGGGATCTTGGACCATTTGTTCCCCACCATCTCCCTGATGGACCTTGGGGGAGGTCTTGGACCCTTTGTTCCACACCATCACCCTGATGGACCTTGTGGGGGGTCTTGGACCCTTTTTTCCACCCTATTTTGGGTGTCTCCATCTGGTGGCACCAACCCCCCCTGCATGAGCTTGGGAAGGACCCCATCCCTCCCGCTCCCCACCAAACCGGTTGCCTTTAAAGTCAACCAGGATGTGGAGGGTGATGCCACCTCAACCCACTCCCCCACCCTGAGCCACCACATGGAGACGGGTGGCTTCACGGAGCCCATCTCTGGGAAGATCCACCAGGAGATGAAGAATCCTTGGCTGCCTCCATCCCACCCCGCAGCATCCATCCCTCGGGGTGATGCCAGTGGACTTGGCCACCAGGATGGACTCACCTGCCGGAGGAGAAGGACGGGGCCGGCTCGGCGCGTTGGGAAGCCAGGAGATGGTGGCTTGGAGATATTTATACCCGGGGTGAAAAGTAGGCCGTGTCTCCAGTAGGATGAGTCAAGAGTGGTTGGGCGACCGGTCCGCGGGGCGAGCGTGGCCCGTGGGTGTCTCCCCGGTCCCGGAGGTGATTGTACCGCTTTGATGTCCCAGAAGAAACATCACCGGGTTCCTCGGCCAAGGAACGCCTGCTTCTCCTGTCATTGGAGCCACCCCAGACACGGCAGTGGGGTGAGGAGTCCCCAAAATAGCTCGTCTGGGAGGACAGGTTGGCTCATCCCTCTCCCTATCCTGGTGGGGGAGGGGTGGGGTGGGTCCCCTCCCCCCCCACCCAGGGGAGGGTGGGGGTGTTGGGGTGCTGAGCTGGCTCTTGGGGATGTGTGTGAGATGTTGTGGTGGTGCCTCCAGCCTGTCTGTTGACTGTTCTGCTGACTGTCCGTCCATCCATCCGTCCACCCACCCATCCATCCATCCATCCATCCATCCCCTCCATCCATCCATCCATCCATCCGTCTCCCTCATCCATTCACCTCCTCCCTCCATCCATCTCCTGCATCCACCTCCTCCATTCATCCACTCCTCCATCTATCCATCTCCTCCATCCATCCACCTCCTCCATCCATCTCCATCCATCCACTTCCTCCACCACCACCACACACAACCACGCCAGAAGCCAGGTAGACCCCACGTTACACACAGGTGTGTGCACAAGTGCATGTGTGCAAGAACACGGCTTGGCATCTGCCAAGGGTGACACCTCCCAGGTGGGACCTCCATGGCCCCAAGGTGAGGGACATGGCTCCTGGAGGACACCACCACACCAAGGTTCCCCAGGGACCTACGTGCATCTGCCAAGGGGGACACCTCCCAGGTGGGACCTCCATGGCCCCAAGGTGAGGGATGTAGCTCTTGGAGGACACCACTGGCCTGGAGGTCTCCAGGAACCTACTTGTACACCTTCCTTTGGCACCTGGTCGCACGTCCCTGATGATTAAGGCAGTGGACGTGGGCGAGCGCTGGGTGAGGCCACCCCCTGGTGACAACCCCGCTGAGCTCTGCGAGTCTCTTCTGGTGAGTCAAGGGGACAACCAGGGGGACAGGGGGGTGTCACGTGTCCCCCCACCTGGATGTTGTCCCCAACCCCCTGTGGGGGGGTCACCTCCCCCAGCCCCAACCACACGGGGGGTCTGGAGGATCTCCAAGGTGGGAGGTGACACGGAGGTCCTGTGGAGATCTGGGCCAAGGAGACCTGATCCACCAGCCTCCTGTTCATGGTGAGCTTCTCCCGTGGGGATCTGGTCCACAAAGATCCCATCCACTGGGATCCCAGCCCATGGATGTCTGGTTCACTAAGATCCCATTCGTGGAGATCTGGCCCGTAGAAAACTCATCAGTGGAGGCTTGGTCCATGGAGATCTTGGCTATGGTCGTTGGAGATCTTTTCCGTGGGGTGCTCAGCTGCGGAGATCACCCCTGGGGATCCCATCCCTGGGGATCCCTTCAATGGGGCAGCTGGGCCACAGTGGTCCCGATGGAGGGATGTGGTGGGAAGAGATCTCGTCCACTGGGATCCCCTCCATGAAAGGACACTGGGATCCCCTCCGTGAAAGGATAGGGCGTGGGGAACCCTCGGCGTGGAGGTCGATCCCACCAGGCTTCAAACCACCAGGATCCCCCATCCTCAGGGATCCACCCTGGGATCCCCTCCATGAAGGGATAGGGAGGGCATGAGGATCCCCTGGCGTGGAGGTCGATCCCACCAGGCTTAAAACCGCTGGGATCCCCCATCTTCAGGGTTCCTGGCTGTGGGGATCCACTGTGGAGACACCATCGGCTGTGGAGATCCGGTCCACAGAGATCCCACTGGTGGGGATCCCTCCCCCAGGAAGATCAGTAGGGATCCTGTCTGTCCAGATCCCTGATCCCCTGGGAAATGTAGGGGACCGGGTGACATCAAGGTGACACAGAGGATCCCAGGGGTGGGGGCAGGGGATCCAGGAGGGGACAGGAGATCCCGGGTGGGGGGTGGGGTGATGTGAGGTACCCAAGGGGACACGGGAGCAATGGGGGGGGGATCGGGGGGGAACGGGGACATAGGAGCGGGGTGTGGGGCACAGGAGGAGTGACACGAGGGGGGTGGGGGGGTGGGGACAAGGTGCCCCAGAGCCACCCAGAGGTGGGGGAGGGGCAGGGGAGGGGACAGAGGTGGGGGAGGGCGGGGGGGTCACGGAGGTGGAGGAGGGGCGGGGGGTCACAGAGGTGGGGGACGGGCGGGGAGGGGACGGGGGGGGGGGGAAGAGGTGGGGGAGGAGAGGTGGGGGACAGAGATGGGGGAGGAGCGGGGGGGGGGGGACACGGAGGTGGGGGAGGGGAGGCATTATCTCAGCCAGCGCCAGGGCTGGGTCCAACCGGTTCTCCCAGTTACTCGGCTCCCATCTGGGTGGCGTAATTAGCGCTAATTACCTAATTACCCGGCAGGAGCCAGCCTGGGCCTGCCACCCACTGCCAGGGCCACCCGGGACCGGGACCGTCGGACCGTCTGCCCCCACACACACCCCCCCACTCCCCGGGACTGTCCCCTCCCCGGTGTCCCCACAACCCCGGGTGACACCAGAGATGGACCTGGGTGGCATGGATGGTGGCCCTGGGTGGTACCAGAGGTGGCCCTGGGTGAGATGGATGGTGATGGCCCTGGGTGTGACACCAGAGGTGGCCTTGGGTGACATGGTAGGTGGTCCTGGGTGACATGGATGGTGGTGGCCCTGGGTGTGACACCAGAGGTGGCCCTGGGTGACATGGATGGTGGCCCTGCCCTGGGTGACATGTTAGGTGGCCCTGGTAGGTGGCCCTGGGTGATACGAGAGATGGCAGTGCCCTGGGTGACACGGTAGGTGGCCCTGGGTGACATGGATGGTGGCGCTGGGTAATATGAGAGGTGGCCCTGCCCTGGGTGACACGGTAGGTGGCCTTGGGTGACATGGATGGTGGCCCTGGGTGACATGGATGGTGGCCCTGGGTGACACGAGAGGTGCCCCTGCCCTGGGTGACACGGTGGGTGGCCCTGGGTGACACGAGAGGTGGCTCAGGGGACAGGGGTGACACAGGGGTGGCGGTGGCAGATGCTGGTTCCTCGGCTGCGGTGGCCATGGCCACGGTGGTGGCATGGCCATGCGGACACTTACCTCACCCGCTGTCACCCACTGTGGTCCTTCCACATGGACCTGGTGACCTCTGTGTCCACCCATGGGTGCCACCTGGTGTCTTCTCCTCTGCTGGTGGCTCTTGGTGGCCCGCAGGACCCAGCTCTGTGATGGTCCTCGTGACCTGACCAAGGGATGGTTGAACTTCACTTCCATGGACATGGTGACCCATCGGACCCCACGGACGCGGACATGTCACCTCCACCTCCGTAAACATCTCGACTGAACCCTGGAGGATGGTTGGGGGGCACCAGGGAGTCAACTCAGACCCTGGAGGAGGATGTCCTCCATGGACACGTTGACCAGACCTCCACTGACACATAGACCAGGCCTCCATGGACACGTTGACCAGGCCTCCACAAATACGTCGAACAGCTTCCATGGACATGTCAACCAGACCTCCATGGACACATTGACCAGCCTCCATGGACATGTTGACCGGACTACATGGACACGTCGACCAGACCTCCATGGACACATTGACGAGACCTCCACAGACATGTTGACCAGACCTCCATGGACACATTGACGAGACCTCCACAGACATGTTGACCAGACCTCCATGGACACATTGACGAGACCTCCACAGACATGTTGACCAGACCTCCATGGACACATTGACGAGACCTCCACAGACATGTTGACCAGACCTCCATGGACACATTGACGAGACCTCCACAGACATGTTGACCAGACCCCCATGGACACATCGACCAGACCTCCATGGCCACGTTGATGAGATCCCACCAAGCACCTTGCCCAACTCCCCAAGGCTGATGGAGTTGCTTGTGCTGGACCCCAGTGTAGGAGCCCACCACACCTGGTGGCCACCACGGTGGGACCCTCCAAGTCCAACCTCCTTTGTCGTTGCCAAATGGGAGGGGGGGGGTGTTGAACCTCCTTGTGAAACCCCGAGCAAGACCGGCAACTCCCCGGTGGCCACCGGTGGCCCAAGTGATGACAGCCAACTGCTCCTCCACCTCCCTGGGGACTTGGCCCTGGACCAAACCCTCTTGCCCCACCGCGGTGGCCAGACAAGTCCCACGCCCTCCAACGCGCCGGGCCACCACCACGTGGGGGAAGAAAGGGAGGGGGACACCTTGCGCAAGGTGACCCGGCGTCGCTCCCTGCCCTGCTGCGCCACGGGGGACGACACATGACGCTCTGACCTCACCACGTCTCCTCTTCCACCGGTAAAGACCTCCAGGTTCTTCTACATCCCCCAACCCATAGACGCGTCACAACCAAGGTGGTGTCACCTCCACCTCCATCCCACCGTGGTGGGACCAGAATGAACCCCCCCTCACCCTCCACCTTTTCCCGCAAAATAGAGGCCTCAGCTCCAGGTGTTGGGTGGATTTGGCCTCCAGCGGTTGACTTCTCACTGCTCGGTGCCACCAACGTGGCCTTGGGTGGATGCTCCTCATGGGGGGGCAAAACAACTCCAATCTCCTGCCACATTACCCCCAGGTTGGGCAATTTGGCCCCTTCTGCTCCCTCTGGAGTTGTCCCCTTTGGGGGTGGGTTGTCTTCCTGGGGGCAGATGTTGGAGGTGGAGTTGGGATGGAAGAACCCAGGAGAACGTGGCTCAGGGGCTTGGTGTTCGTGCGGGGGAGGGGGGGACCCAGTTGGATTTTGTCCCCCTGTGGTGTTGGAAAGAGCCTTGATGACCCCAAAAATGGTCCAGTGGGTTGGGTCTGCCCCACGGAGGGGTCAATGGGTCAACCCCATGGTGGGGCCATCAGATCTGCCCCATGGTGAAGTCAACAGGTCTGCTGCAGTGGGGCCAATGGGTCTACCCCATTGTGGGGTCAACGGGTCTACTGAAGTGGGGTCAATGGGTCTACCCCATGGTGGGGTCAACGGGTCTACTGAAGTGGCATCAATGGGTCAATGCCATGGTGGGGCCATCAGATCTGCCCCATGCTGGGGGCAACAGGTCAACCCCATGGTGGGGCCATCATCTGACCCACGGTGGGGTCAACAGGTCAACCCCATGGTGGGGCCATCAGATCTGCCCCACGGTGGGGTCAACGGGTCTACCCCACGGTGGGGTCAACAGGTCAACCCCATGGTGGGGCCATCAGATCTGCCCCATGGTGGGGTCAACAGGTCAACCCCATGGTGGGGCCATCAGATCTGCCCCATGGTGGGGTCAACAGGTCCACCCCATGGTGGGGCCATCAGATCTGCCCCACCGTGGGGTCAATGGGTCTACTCCATGGTGGGGTCAATGGGTCTACTCCATGGTGGGGCCATCAGATCTGCTCAATGGTAGGGTTAATGGGTCTACTCCATGGCCAGGGACCATGGGTCTACCCCAAAGATGGTGAC
This sequence comes from Falco rusticolus, assembly GCF_015220075.1. Lineage (NCBI taxonomy): Eukaryota > Metazoa > Chordata > Aves > Falconiformes > Falconidae > Falco > Falco rusticolus. The sequence goes on along the minus strand of NC_051189.1, from coordinate 103,438,763 downwards.
CTGGGTTTTCTCCTACCCCTGCCAGACCTGGGGCAGCCCAGGGCCCCTTGACCTGCCACAGTTGTCCTCCACCCGTGAACGACGTGGTGAAAAACCACGTCAGAAAATTTTATTCACCGACATTTCAACTCCTGCTCCTCCCCCCGGTGTGTACCCCAGCGCTCGGACCGGCCGGCTCTGGGGACCACCATCAGGGAGGAGGAGGAGGAGGAGGAGGAGCTGTAGGGTCCATCCCAGGTCGTTGGGGCTGGGGGGCTCAGTTCCTCCTCATGGTCTCCTGGAGCCACTGGGTGTATTTGCAGAGGTTGACGTAGACGCCGGGTTTCTTGGGGTCCCCACAGACCCCCGGACCCCACGAGACGATACCCTGGAGCCGCCCGTCACACATGAGGGGGCCCCCGGAGTCACCCTGAGGAGGCGAGAGGTGGGGTGAGGTGGTGGTGGTGGGGTCACTGCAAGACCCCCTTCGCCCCCCATCATCACCCCAAATCTGGTGGCCACTTCTGGCACTGTCCCAGAATCACCTGGACACGCTGCCAGCTGCACCCAGTTCTGCCCCTTCTACACCCAAAACGTCCCCTGGGTGGGATGTCACCCCCTCCCCCTCACCAGAGGTCCCTGAAATGCCGGCGCCCCTCCCCCACCTGGCAGGAGTCAGCCCGACTGCGGGACTCGCCGGCGCAGACCATGTTGGAGGTGATGGAGTTGGGGTAGACGCGCCGGCACTGCTCCTCCGAGACGATGGTGACCTTGGTGCAGTGGAGGTCCTCAGGGAAGGTGACTGCGGGTGACGGAGGGACACGAGGTCACCCGAGGATGGATGGACCAAGGGATCCAACCTGGATCCATCCCACCTCGGACCTGTTGTCTGCCTTGGGAGCTCATCTCCCACCCCCTTCCTCTTTTTGGCACCAACCAAGAGCTCCAAGGCTTCCTGATGGCCCCACCAGGTCACCCAGATGCCCTCTGGTGCTTAAGGTGGGACCCAAAGATTGGGAAGGGGACGTTGGGTGGACCACTGGGTCCCTGGGGAGGGGGACATGCATCTCGGTGTTACCCCCACCCCCCCCCCCAGGGCCCCAGGTGACCAGCAGCGTACCTTCAGGGCTGGTGGTGGACCCCCACCCCGAGATCTGGCAGGTCTTGCCAGGCACGGGGCAATGGGAAGCCAATGGTAACGGTTTCACCTCCTTGTTGACGTGGACGGGCAGGAGGAACTTGAGGAGCATCAAGTCACCGTCCTTGTTGGTCTCGTTGTAATGCGGGTACTTGAAGACCTTGGCTGAGCGCCGCAGCTGCTCGGTGCGACCCGAGTCCCGGTGCCTTCGGCCTCCCAGCCGCACCGTGATGAAGCTGATGGAACCAAAAGCATCGAGGTTCAGGGTGGGGGTGGTCCACATAGGCCACGGGGACCCACACCAAGCAGGGGACAGGGGCAGGATGTCATCCCAGAAGATGGTGAGAAGAGCAGAAGAAGAAGCAGATGAAGGTTATGGGTCATCCCCCCCCCCCCCCCCCCCCCCCCCCCAAATGTAGCGTTTCTGTTAACGCAGGCAGAGAAGGGGCACAACAAAGCCCCCTGAGATGCCACCAACCCTCCCAACTTGCCTGGTTGGAAAAGCAGGACCCCAGGGTGGCACTTGGACCTCTTGGTTGGTTGCAGCCCATGAAGACCCAACCCCCATCCCCCTCAGTGGCCTCCTACCCCGGGACGTAGCAGTGGGCGGCCGTCAGCACCCAGTTCTGGTGCACCAGGGTCCCCCCGCAGATGAACTTCTCGCCTTGGAAGAGGGCAGCCTGCCAGGGCAGGTCACAGGAGGTCCCCTCGATCACCCACAGGACATTCCTTGAGGCTGTGGGCACCAAGGGGACACAGGTTGTCAGGGGTCCTCTCCCGTGCCACACCCCCTCAGGGACATGGGTTGGCTGGGACCTTCTGGTGGGCTCTGTTCCCACATCCCCTGACTTGTGGCCAAGTGGGTGATGGGGAGACCAGGAGGTCCACAGGTTGGATAGGGGACACCTGGGGGGTCCCATGGGTGGGTGGGTGGAGGTCCAGTGGGTGGCCATGGGGTCCCTGGGGCATCTCATAGGTGAAGGTGGTGGCCATGGTGTGGGCGTGACCTCCTGTGGGGGCAGCTGTGGGTGGGTGTGGGTCTCAGGGATGGTTGGGGAGCACCCGGGGTGGGTGTGGGGAGGTCCCATGGGTAGATGTGTGGGGGGGACACACACTCAGGACAGACAAAGGCCACCAGGGTGGGCTTGGTTGGTCCCACAGGTGGACATGGGACCCGTGGTGTCACCACAGAGGTCCTAGGGATGAATGGGGGGGGTCTCACAGGTGGCCATGGGGCACCCAAGGAGGATGTGGATGTCCCATGGAAGGATGTGGGTCACCCAGGGTGGCCGTGGTGGTCCCATGGGTGGATGTGGGTCACCCAAGGTGGGGGTGGGTGTCCCATGGAAGGATGTGGGGCACCCAAGGAGGATGTGGTGGTCCCATGGGTAGACGTGGGTCATCCAAGGTGGGTGTGGGGGTCCCACAGGTGGCCATGGGGCACCCAGGGTGGCCGTGGTGGTCCCATGAGTGGACGTGGGTCACCCAAGGTGGGGGCGGGGGTCCCATAGGTGGCCAGGGGACCTCCAAGGTGGCCACAGGACCTTCTAGAGGAGACGTGGTGGTCCTGGGGGTGGGGGGTCCCAGTGTGTCTCCTACCTGTGGCCACCAGTGCCAGGAGCATCACAACCAGGATCTTCATGCCGGAGGGCCGGGAGCTGCAGGGGGAGGGGCAGGGGGTGACTCCTGGCCACGGGGGGTGGGGGCGGGGACCCCTGGGGAGGCAGGAGGAGGAGAGAGGGAGGGGAAGGAGGGAAGGGAGGGGGGGAAAGGGGGAAGGGGGGGCTGGGAAAAGGAGGAAGGGGATGAGGAAAAAGGGGAAGGAAAAAGGGGAAGGGGGAGGGAAAGGGGGCAAAGGAGAAAGGGAAAAGAAGGGGGGAAAAGGGGGAAGGGGAAATGGGAAGGGGGAAGGGGAAAGGAGGGAGGGATGGGAAAGGAAAAGGAAGGAAGGGGGGATGGGAAGGGGGGAAGGGGACGAGGAAAAAGGGGAAGGGAAAGGGGGAAGGAGGGGAGGGAAGATGGGGGAAGGGAGCATGGAAAAGGGGGAAGGGAAGGGGGGAGGGAAAGGGGGGGAGGGAAAGGGTGGAGGGAAATGAGGGAATGAAAAAGGGAAGGGAAAAGAAGGGGGGGAAAGGGGGAAGGGGAAAAGGGAAAGGGGAAGGGGGGAAGAGGCAAGAGGAGGGCGAAGGGAAAAGGGCAAGGG